>NC_056733.1:1096835024-1097140857 GCF_019279795.1 Protopterus annectens
AGACCTAGCTAGTCAGGCTTATGGGGCGATAGTTTCCAGGATCCGTTGAGGCACCACCTTTGTGGAGAGGGACCACTGTTGCTGTACGCCACACTTTGGGTACATATCCTGTCCTAAGGCTGAGACTGAACAGTAGCTTTATGTTTGGGTTTAGCTCTTCTTGGAGTTCATGTAGGACGCAGCCCGGGACACCGTCTGGTCCCATTGATGCTGTGTTTTTTGCTTTGGAGAGGTCAGCTCTTACCTGAGCATCTGAGATGTCAGAGGGGCAGCACTCTGCTGGGATAGATATTTGCCCTTTTAGTGGGAAGGGGGAGGGAGAAGTTTGCGCTGAAACTGTCAGCTAGGATGTTGGCAATGTCTGTGGGTTCAGTGTATTTTTTGTCATTTTGGACTAATTCTGAGCATATCTGGGAATTCCCACCCAGGTTCCTAACTTAACTAAAGAAAGCCTTGTGATTATCCTTAGTGCCCTGTGCAATTTTTCTCTCCAAGCTGGCCTTAGACGATTTTATGAGTGCCCGTAGTTTTTTGCTAATACTGTTCAGAGATGCCTTCCCTTTTTGGGATTTTGCTCTATCATGTAGTAGCTTCCTCCTTCTATTGTATAGTTTGTTTATGGCTGGGGTCCACCAGACAGGACGCCTGCCTTTGGAGAATTGGGTCTTGGTTTTATTTGGGATTGCATGATCCATGCATTCCTAAAGGTGTTCATAGAATGTGTTTATAAAGGATTTTGCAGTCTGGGCCGTATTTTCCACAGGCCCGGGGGCTTTGAAGGATTCCACCTCGGTTTTGAGGAGTGTGAAATTTGCTTTAGAGAAGTTTTTCACTGTGGTTTTCTGGGCAGGGGGTGGGGTCGGGATGTGAATATCCAGTGTGTATGTATATATATATATATATATATATATATATATATATAGATATATATATATACATATATATATATATATATATATATATATATATAGATATATAGAAATATATATACACTCACACACACACACACACACATATATATATATATATATATATATATATATATATATATATACACATACACACACTCTCTCTCTCTCTCTCTCTCTATATATATATATATATATATATATATATTTCACTTGACTGAAAACTCATTAGACTGAATCTCACTTGATTGAGCACACTTGACTGAAAGCTCACTTCACTGAAAACTCATTTGACTGAAACTCATTTTGCTGAAAGGTATATGCCCTTTTTCCCTTTGTAGTGTGATCCTAGAGTTAGTATATATAGTAAGGGGGATGTGGGGGTTCATAGCCCCCCAAATTGGGGGTGGGTGGGGGCATAGTCCCCTACCTGTTTTATACATTTTAAAACATATACATGGATACTTAAAACGCAATAAATAACTCTTTTTGGAAGACAATACATAAAACGCAATAAATAACTCTTTTTGGAAGACAATACATACCTAAACTTTGTGGAGGGTACCCCCCCCCACTCCCCCTTACTATATATACTAACCAGGATCACAATACAATGGGGAAAAGGGCATATATCTCTCAGCGAAATGAGTTTCATTAAAATGAGTTTTCAGTGAAGTGAGCTTTCAATCAAGTGTGCTCAGTGAAATGAGTTTCAATCTACTGAGTTTTCAGTTAAGTGAAGTAGATATATATATATATATATATATATATATATATATATATATATATATATATGGTTCCCCTTTATAATCTCATACTCTCAAGACTATAAAGGCAAATTTTTAAAATAGCGAAAGTGCATAATCATGAATTTGAATATCTCAAATTCGCAGTTATGGCTTTACGCTATGTTGCTTGTGGTGGTTTTTGTTAATGTTGTCCGGTGTCATGTGTGGATTTAGGTGTGATTTAAGGTAAGTGAGTGTTTTGTAAGGGTTTTGGGTGGGAGTTTGAATGCATGTGAGTATATTTGTAAGTTGTACTTGTGGGTTAGGGTAGGCAGGGGGAAGTATGAGTGTGCAAGTGTTGGATGTGTTGGTGTTTGTGTGTGTGTGTGTGTGTGTGTGTGTGTGTGTGTGTGTATGTGGGCGCACGTGCATGGGACTGTAGAATGTTTTGGTATGAGTTTGATGTGTTTTCCTGTTTGTGAGATCTCGGAGTTAGTATATATAAGTAGGGGGGTGTGGGGGCAGGGCGGCTTGCCCCCCTGCTTATATGTAGTTTAGCTGTGTTGATGTGTGTTATTGTATTTGTGTATGTTTTGTTGTTTGATTTGTTGCAGTGTGGGTAGGATGGTATATGTAGTATATGATGTGTTACTGTTCATGATTTTTTGTTTCGCAGTTTTGGGATTTTGAGCGTTTGCCTTTCTAGTCTCGAGATATTAAAATTCGAGATTTCCATATTTCGGGATTATAAAGGGGAACCATACACACACACACACACACATATATATATATATATATATATATATATATATATATATATATATATATATATATATATATAATATTTGTTCACCCAGTGACCCAGTGAGTGGGTTCTTTCAAAAGGACCCATTTTCATCTTATTCATCTGTTCACTGATTGAGTGGGTTGTTTTAAAAGAACCATTTTCATCATCCATCTGAAAAGAATATTAACTTTAAGTCAAAGGAATACTTGTATGATGACAGGATATAACAACATATAATCAATATGCTTACAATAACCACACCAGCACTTCCCCCTCTGGTGTAACCAGGCATAATCTCTGCATTCATATGAATACATTTTAAGACTAACCCAAAAATGCAATAGCTTTTAAAGGTCAACATGTTACAAACTAATCAAATCTCTGTAATAGATATCTGTTTATATTTTATTAATTTGCCAGTAACTTATTGATAATTGTGGAACAAAAGCTGATAAATGATGTAGAGTTCTCAAGTGTGGGAGTAGCACTTGGAGATATATATTAGTGTGATACTGAATTACAAATATCAGTTAAGAGTTTGTGAGTAAAAAATGAAAATATTTGAAGCCTCATTTGATTTTGCTGGTGTACTGAAAATATCACTGCATTTACCCTCACATATCTGGATATAATGTAAAAGGGAGATAGCTAGTTAAGACTGGAGGCCATTTAGAGGGAAACTATATTACCGCTTCATAGTTTTCATAAGGTATCATTATTCTTGTTTTGTAACTACTCTCCCTTTGGATTTCTTGGCCAATGTATGGATCTGAAACAAAAAGGGATACAGAATTAACTAATAATAATAATAATAATAATAATAATAAAATGTTGGGTTTATGTCATTTATTAGACTGTTTAGAATGTTGAATACTAAAAGTTCAAATGGGGAACTTCAAAAAATAAAAATGTCGAAGCCGCGGAAATACAAATTCTTTCCCAGGAAAAGAATCCAATTGGCTGTTTCCGCAGCTTCAACATTTTCTCTACTGTGGTGCGAAAGTTACGGATCGGGTTAAGGTAAGTGTGCAAGTGTGACGGACATTGGCGTTAGGGTGCGGGTAAGGTAAGTGTGCGATAATGATGGACTTTAGGGTTAGAGTGTGGGTAAGGTAAGTGTGTGATAGTGACGGACCTTAGGGTTAGGGTTTGGGTTAAGGTTAGTGCATAGATAGTTGTGTATGTAAGGTGTAGTGTAGGTTTATTACATTTTCTGTTTGCTTGTGTTGTGTGTGTGTTTTTCGGAACAGCAAATTTTTTCCCTAGGAAAAAATTCGCTGTTCTGAGGTTTCGATGTCATATTTTGAACTTCCAAGTTTGAACATACCGTGTTCGAAATTTTGGAAGTTCGATTATATGACATAGACCCTAAATTTTATGTCTATTTCCATTAACTATACTTAGGGAACTATTTTTGTTGTGTTCTGTAATATATAGTGAATACACTAGCATTTTTAAGATTAAAATAACTGGGTAGTTTATTGTTAATGCAAGCTGTTACTAATTCAAAATAATAACAAGAGGGTATGAGGGATGAAAATTCACTTTTAAAGTATTTTGATCACTTTCCAAAGCATGTTTGTTTTACATCTACTTTCATTCCTCATTACATTCCTCATCTTATAGCCAGAAATGATTGTTCAAAAAATTTAATAGCCTGTTTGATTTTTTGTTTCACTGTTTACTAATTGTTTTCTATAAACCCCAGCCACAAAATAATGTCATGGTAGGTAGGGGGCAGTCATTTACATATGAATGAAATGCATACTTGGTAAGCAGGAACAACCTACTGGAAGAAAATGCTTACTTATACCGTGGATTAACTACTATAATCACTGTTAATTTCTAATGTGAGGTGCTTCATCTTCATGCACTAGCTTGCAAATTGACTTTATAGGAAGTAAGAAACTACTACTGATACATTTAACATGAAAATACAGTAGTGTATACATTAATTTAAGAATTGAGGCATAGTCGGTTTGGTCTTTCTTGATGTCATGGCAGACATTTTCATCACTGAAGAAAAATGCAGGACCTCTCCCCTCCTTATCAACAAATTAACATACAGAAACATCACACTTTTTGCATCGAAAATGGTATAAAGTAGTATTGCATATGGTAAGGAGGTTATGTCCAATTGGAAAGCATATTTCTCAACCTCTTATAACAAGAAACCTAGACAAAGCCACACATAATGGAGGAAGCCCAAAATTGGGACAGTTTTTAACTATATTGCTCTTACAAACTTATAAAGTTGATAGAATAATAGGTTTTGCATTAGCAAGCCATTTCTGAAGAGTATGAAGTCTGAAACTCAAATGCTTGTCATTATTTTCTGATTTCAATCCTCAATGATTTGCTAGAAAACCAAAGCTTGTATGAGGAACAATCAAAAAATTTGAGGCAAAAGTCTGTACAGTTGAGAAGTATGCTGGAAATGTTTGCTACTTACATTTGCTTAAGAATGTGACAGTGCATGACTGTGTGCTGTACTCTTTCCCATTCCATTTAAACTACAGTAAAATCCCAAATTATGTGTGAATAATTGGCATCATCAGTAGGATATCTATGATGTTTACTTTCTTGGAAAATTACTTTATTATTATGTGTCAGTGAAAAATAACAACATTAGTGTAACATTTTAAAATATGTAAATACTGAACTTGTAGCTAAATAATTAGAAGTGAAGAGTATCTTGTCCCATTTAAACTGAAAGGTCTTACTTTCCAGACTGCTGCCCAAATGTGCTTCAGGTCTTCATTAATAAATGTTTGTTTCATAATGATGTATTTGTCTACAGTAGATAAATGGTGTTTGGATAGTTTCTGCTATTGACTAAATAGTCATTAGCTTAAATCATATAACCTAACCTATTGAGAATACATTTGTAGGAGTTTGAGTTTGTTTAGGATGTAGTGGTTTAATTACAGATATTTCCAAAAGTAAACTGGGGAAGTGGTCTGTACAGTCTTGGAAAGTGAGAAAATATTTTTGCCTGAAGAGAGTATCAATTCATACCAAAAATTAATCCCTTCGTTAACCTCTACTGCTGATGGGGTGAGTTTTGAGTTCCTCATATGCTCTGAAGAGTCTCATATTCTGCTTGATACCTCAAGTAATAAGAAGCCTCTACAACCCCAAAATACCTTTTATATGAAGCTTTCCATTCATCCCTGGCCACAACCTTTGTTTTATCCTTCCAGATTACTTTCTCCTTGAAGTAAGTAAATAACATCAAATTCAGGGTAAAACCAAGTATGAGGGAAAATGGTTCTACCCTGTTATGAATGATCTAAGAAACAGAAAGAAAATGAGAGAGGCCTAAATAACATGATTTAATAGCTATTAATGTTTTATTTTTTTAGGAACACCTAGAGAGAAGAAGTCTTATAAGATGTCTAAAATGAAGTTTGTTAGGAAAAATGGCTTGAGACAGGCAAGACAAATGAAAGATGAGGAAAATAAACATAATTTTAATTTCATTTTATTCTTTATACCTGCTGGCCTTGCAGTTGCCCTCCCCTACTCTAAATTTGATCTTGGACACTCCTCCCAGTCTAGTGTCATTAGTTCATTCTACCTAATACAGAGAGAACATGTGAGAAGGCCAACCCACTTGGGTTCTTTCCTTCTGTTTCTCCTTTCTCCCTTTCTTAAAAAAAAAAAAAAAAAAAAAAAAAAAATTGCCTGATGCTCCTAGTGTTCTGACTGTGCTTCTCAAACGTTTTGGAAATATAGAGTATATTTTAGTGCTTTTATTAAAACTGTATTTGCCATAATACTGCTACAACTCAAGTGCTGTAGGTTGTACTGCATCTGAGTTGTTTTAGAGTTGCTTTAGCTGCTTTTCTGTATATATAGACTTTTCTGTATATGTAAACTAGCTACTTATTCTACTATATTACTGCCTCTTAAACGTTTTTCAGTTGTGCACTTGCCTTGCTTCATTTAAAAAGTTTTAAATTGCTAATTCTGTAGAGTTTTAATTGCAATTACTGTTTAGGGCTACACACTCATGTGTTAGCCTTTTGTGTGTTTATTTACTGTATTATTGCATTGTTTAGCCTGTTTTAATGAACAAAGAAAAAAGCTATCTTGTTTGCTCGTTTCCTGCCTTTCCTAACTAGTATAGTCCAGATCCCAGACTTTGCTGGTTTCAGGACTTCATTTTCTGTGTTCAGAGCTATCCAGACCTTGCTGTGGTAGATGGAAGCCCTACCAGACTTTGCAATTTTCAGGACTTTATTTTCTGTGTTCAGAGCTATACAGACCTTGCTGTGGTAGAGGGAAGTCCTACTGCTTACCAGTGGGAGTGGTAATCATTGTACTGCCTATCTAACACTAGAGGAGTAGTTTCCAGCTCTGAAAGTGTAATTTTGTTAGCCATTTTGGGCTGAATTCTATTCCTTTCAACTTTCTGGCTTAGAAACACATGTGTTTGCATGTTTTTCATATCGTGCAGCACCGCTGGGCTATGGTTAAATTATTCCAGGTGCCAGAAAGTCTGCTCTTCAAATTTTCCATTAGAACTAGCTGGTTTCTCGGTAGTAGCATTAAAATCTGAACCCCTGTGACTAGCACTTGCTCTAGAACCTGCTGGAAAGAACTAGGAAGCCATAAACTGATACAAGCACTCAGCTCTCCTTGTTAATAAGGAGAAATTAGTCGTAGGCACTAAACAGCCTATAATTGCAAAGTACCTTGCAAAGGTAAGGGAAAACAGCTCTTGTACTTTACAAAAAAAGCACCTAAATAGGCATGTCCAAGGTCAGCTTCAAGTGATTTCTCCTATCCACCTGGTGAATCTGGGCATACTGGGGCAATGCAGCAACTGCCTCATGTACACAGACAACCCTCTCCTCCTGCCACCCAACATTACAACCTGCGAGAGATGCACTTACATAGCCAAACTGGAAGTAAAGCTCTCTCCAGAAAGACTGTGCTAGATTGTCAAGAGGAGAAGGTTAACACCTGCACTGCACCTCAAGCAACACATAGCCCTTCAAAACCCATACCATCAACACCCACACATAGCAACACTAAACCCACATATGCGGAGGCCCTTAACATTAACCTGCCCAAGCAACAAGGACCTCCGAAGCTGAAATGCAAACAAACACCAGTTACAACCAAAGTGACACATAGCTCACAACACCAGTGTGCCACCCAACAACAGCTCCTAAGGCAAGACAATGTACCCAACACTTTAGTCATAGGCGACTCTATAGTCCGGTACACTGATGTCCTATTCACGAGGCTGAACAAGGAGAAAATTATAGTCAGCTGCCTGTCAGGTGCCAGGATCTGCCACATAATGCATGCACTCAAGTCACTCCACAACAAGTACAAATATGACTCTGTCATTGTCCATGTTGGAGTGAATGCCTTGAGATGTACCTCCCTGGACTACATGAAAAGAGACATGGAAGAGCTCTTGGATCATGTGGCCCAGGCAGGTATGACCCTAGCCCTGAGTAGCATCCTGCCTTCACCCAGAATGATACCACAGTATAAGGACAAAATTATTTGACTTCATCATCTGGCTAAGCTTCTGGTGTCATTCAAAGGAGATTCAGTATCTGTTTGCCTGGGACGACATGATCGACAAACCACGATGCTTTGCCAGAGATGGTCTGCACCTGTCACCCCTGGGATTCAGGTTACTGGCTAAAGCTCTTGCCACCCATATAGTGCCTTTTCTAGGCAAGGTTCAAAGGACAAAACCACTGCCATTGCAGATACAAGCATGCAAAATCTGAAGGCAATGCTACTCAATGCTAGAAGTCTAAACCTCAAAATGCACTCTCGAGGCACTCCTAAAAATGGAGAACATCGATATCTGTGCAGTAACTGAGACCTGGTTCAAGGCTCCAGAGAGCACCCCTGCAATACCAGGCTACAACTCTTACCACACTTTTTGGCCACCAAACCAAGACCAAAACACTAAAGGTGGAGGAGTGTCCATATTCACCAAGGATATCCACACCTCCAGGCTAGTTGTCTAACACAATGCATCTAACATTCTCCAGGTGAAACTAACACTAGGTAAGACTACGATCCAAACTCTAGCTTGCTACAGATCCCCCACCATGCCCCAAGATTCTCACTACACCTTTCTAAAGATACTGGAAAATATTAAAAAACAACCAAACAGCCTAATACTGGGTGATTTCAACTACCCTGCCATTAACTGGGAAAACTATTCGGGTACCAACACCTTTTCCCAACGGTTCTTGCAATTCATAAATTCCAATGGCCTGGATCAACTAATCCATTGTCCCATCAGGGGCTCCAATATCCTAGACCTGGTCATTACCAAAATAGGAGATAGATGCTCCACACCAGTGGTCACCTCCTCATTGGACAGGTCTGACCATAAGCTAATCACCCTTGACATCCACATCCCATCCACACCTCCCAGTAAGGAAACCTCTGTAAAAAACTTTTCCAAGGCCAACTTCATGCTACTCAAGTCAGAAGTGACAAACATCATGACACCCATGCAGACAGGAGCTGAAAGTTCGACTGCTGAATCCTACACTAAGGCACTGTACAAGCACATCCACTCGTGCATGAATCGTGCCATCCCAAATAGAACCAAGACACTCTCCTCCAAAAAAAGGAAGCCGATCTGGTGGTCCCCTGCCATAAACAAACTATACAACAGAAGGAAGAAAATGCTGCAGAAAAGAGGAAAATTCCAGGATGCAATAAACTCCCTTACCAGCATCAGTAAGAAGCTGAGATCCCTCATAAAATCCTCCAAAGCAAGTTACGAAAATAAAATTGCTAAAGATTCCAAAGACAACCACAAGGCATTCTATGGCTATATCAAGAATCTAAATGGCAATGCTCAGATCTGCTCTGAGCTACAACAGAATGGCATTAAATATACTGATCCCAAGGATATTGCCAGTATCCTGGCAGATCAATTTAGTGCCAACTTCACCCCCTTCTCACCTCCTAAAGGCCCCATCTCAATACCAAAAGACTGCCAAATTGCGGTAATCATGGCCACACAGGTAGAAACCGCACTCTCCAAAGCTAAGAATACAACATCCATGGGACCAGATGACATCCCGGGCTGTGTACTACATGAACTACAAAATGAACTGGCACTTCACTTAAGTGTCATGTTTAATCATAGCCTCACCTCAGGCTTTGTGCCCACTGAGTGGCACACAGCTATAGTTATCCCACTCCACAAAGGGGCTGTGTACTACATGAACTACAAAATGAACTGGCACTTCACCTAAATGTCATGTTTAATCATAACCTCACCTCAGGCTTTGTGTCCACTGAGTGGCACACAGCTATAGTTATCCTACTCCACAAAGGGGGATTCACCTTGGATCCTGGTTACTACCGTTCCATCAGTCTGATGAGCCTGATCGGCAAGGGTATGGAACGCATTATCATGGAACTTATAAACAAAGACATTGGCAATATTCCAACAGTGGACTTCACCCAGTTTGGGTTTGTTAAGGGCCGATCATGTCTCCTGAACCTGAATGACTTCTTCGAATCAGTCTCCAGAGCTGTGGATGAGGGTAAGGAGGTCCACACAGCCTATCTGGACCTTGCCAAGGCCTTTGACACCATCCCCTACTCTGGAATCATAGATAAACTTACTAAGCTGGGCATAAATCCCTATGTCACTCGATGGGTTGCCAACTGGCTTACTGACATAACCCAGACTGTAAAAGTAGCCGACTCCAAATCCAGCTCCAGACAGGTGACAAGTGGAGTACCTCGGGGTTCAGTCCTGGGAACGCTCTTGTTTAGCATCTACTTCTCTGAAGTACAGGCCAACACTAAGGGACTCTGGCTAACAAAGTTCACAGATGACTGCAAACTGGGAGCCAATACTGAATCCCCAAATTATGTGGATATTCTACAAAAGGGCCTTACAGAAACAGATGCTTGGTGCCAGAGCCATGGGCTCAAGCTTAATGCCAAGAAATGTATAGTTATCCCCTTTGGGAAAAAACATGTACCTATGAATTACCACATAGGTGGCAGTACACCAAACACTGAAAGTGTGATGAGAGACTTATAGACACAGGTGGACAGTGGTCTCACCTTCGATAACAACATTGCCACAACAGTCAGGAAATCCTTCTATGTGGCACACCTCATCACTAAGGGCTTTTCATCCAGAAAAAAGGAGGTCATTGTCCCACTGTACTGATCACTTATTAGACCCATTATAGAGTACAATGCCCCATTTGGTATGTACCTCACAAGACATCTGCAACAGCTGGAAAGGCCACATAAATACCTCACTAAAAGAATCAGAGGCATAAAGCAGTTGCCCTATGCTGACCATCTAAAAAAACTCCAACTATACTCTGTGGCATATCGTCTACTCAGAGGTGATCTCTGCTTAACATACAAGGCCATGTTAAACCCTGAGCTGTTGGACATGCTCCACTTAAAGAAATCCCAATCTCTCAGAGCCACACGCACCAGGGATCTAAACCTTGTTGTACCTATGAATTACCACATAGGTGGCAGTACACTAAATGCTGAAAGTGTGATGAGAGACTTAGGGACACAGGTGGACAGTGGTCTCACCTTCCATAACAACATTGCCACAACAGTCAGGAAATGCTTCTATGTGGCACACCTCATCACTAAGGGCTTTTCATCCAGAAAAAAGGAGGTCATTGTCCCACTGTACTCATCACTTATTAGACCCATTATAGAGTACAACGCCCCATTTGGTATGTACCTCTCAAGGCATCTGCAACAGCTGGAAAGGCCACAGAAATACCTCACTAAAAGAATCACAGGCCTAAAGCAGATGCCCTATGCTGACCGTCTAAAAAAACTCCATCTATACTCTGTGGCATATTGTCTACTCAGAGGAGATTTCTGCTAAACATACAAGGCCATGTTAAACCCTGAGCTGTTGGACATGCTCCACTTAAAGAAATCCCAATCTCTCAGAGCCACACACTCCAGGGATCTAAACCTTGTTATCACAATGAACAAAACATGCTGGAGGGATAGGTTCCTTACCCAGAGACTCTACATACTCTGGAATAGACTGCCCATACATGTCAAGCAGAGCTCATCCTTGGCCGTCTTCAAAAGGAACCTTGACAATTGGATGGGAGATAGGAAATTCACCTCGGGGATCACATCAGTCGCCTTGCTAGACAGGGGTCTAGGGAAGTAAATATTATGGGAAGAAATATTCAGGGAATTGTTATGGCTAGGCTTGTATAGGCCCTAAGGCCAATAGCCTAGTACCAGCCTATGAACCTAAAATGTGATTGTGTATGTTTTCTATATGCTTCTTACTTTTTTTTTTTTTTAGAAAGGGATGAAAGAGATGATCATCTACTTCAGAGAATGTATTCAAAAATGCCTATATAATGGAAAATTGGAGAACAAGTAATTCCTTCTGTTGAAGTCAAAGGTCTTTGTAAAATGAAACAAGGACAGATTTTTCTGTGTTGTGGAACAGGGCAGGAGTGCCACAGAGTTCAAAAATGTATGAATTTACATGTATTCTCCAAAGGTTATTAAGCCAGAGAACCCCATCATCTGCAGACAAAGAAGCAACTGTATTGATGAGAAGAAATTTGAATACATTTCTGCTTGTAGTTACAGATAAGCCACTAAGATTTTTATAGCTAGAACATTAAAAGCTTAGGAGGAAGTGGACAGCCTTATGTTGTTCCACTTTAGAATTAAAATTAGAAGAGATTAAGCCTTATTGGAATTAAAGTTGAGAGGTTAAGCCTTATTGGATTACCTGTGATAGTGTTGTGGTAAAATAACTAATATTTACCCACAAAATGACTTGATGTATGAAACATGTATTATATGCCAGAGAACTGGCCATTCTAATGAAGCAAATGTTTTTCTCAGCTCAAGAAAAAAAATGATTCATTTGATATATCCTGTAATGAAGGCATTTGTCTACTTTTTATGAATACTTGTTGTGATAGTTAGTTGTGCAAAAAAATCTTGGCTTCCACTGCCAACAGTGATTTGGCAAATAATTATACTTAATTTTAAGGATCCTACCTTATTTTGGAAATACAGCTACTGACATTGGGCAAGATGAAAATGAAAACTATGACTGAACTTCTTTTTGGTTCAACAGTTATCAGACAATAGCAACATGTGAGTATGCATATGATGTATACAATTCAGAAGGTAGTCTATCAATGTGTATTTTATTATATGGGAGTTTCGTAACTGTTTAGTGGATCTCTAAAAGAGTAATAGTTGATTAAAATTTCATAGCCTGGTATGTACTAGTGTTTTTAGGGAGATATGAGGCATGAAGCCTGGAGATCATTATCTCAGTAATTATATGTATATCCTGGAGATCATTATCTCAGTAATTATATGTATATCCTGGAGATCATTATCTCAGTAATTATATGTATATCCTGGAGATCATTATCTCAGTAATTATATGTATATCCTGGAGATCATTATCTCAGTAATTATATGTATATCCTGGAGATCATTATCTCAGTAATTATATGTATATCCTGGAGATCATTATCTCAGTAATTATATGTATATCCTGGAGATCATTATCTCAGTAATTATATGTATATCCTGGAGATCATTATCTCAGTAATTATATGTATATCCTGGAGATCATTATCTCAGTAATTATATGTATATCCTGGAGATCATTATCTCAGTAATTATATGTATATTGTTGGAGAATGTCTTTAACATTCTTAAGAGCAACAGTTTTGATTTCCTGTTTTCTTTCCTTTAATTTCTGAACAAGAAGTTTGTGGGTAGCTTTATCTTTAGCCCAGGAAACTGATGTTATTTTGTATACCTATGTGTGATTGCTCTTAATTTAAAAGTTTTAATTAATGTTATTAAATGAAGCAAACACATCCTTTATTCCATGATTTTAGATCTCTTTTGAACTTATGTGATGTATTCTTCTGCTAATGAGATTTCTTGTTTCTTGCAAGCTTTCTTTTGTTTAAAAACTATAGTGGCTGTCTTTTTAACATCCTCCTTAAATCCTCCCACTGAGACTCCTGGACTTCTCTATATTTGTGTAAGGTAGACAAACAACTATGTACATCTCCTCTAATAAAGCTATGAGACGTTGGCTCACTCAGCTGTGTATCCAACCTCTAAGGGGATGTAGTTGGGGAAAACTCCCATCATGAATGCAGTTTTGATCAGAGAGAGCCTTAGTACAGTCCTCAGGCCTAACCATTTGAAGTATTTTAATGCATATGATACAATAGTCAGTCCTACTTTCTGTTTCAAAGATGGTGAAATACAGGTCTGTATCAGTAGGATGCATTACTGCTCATCCATCAATATTATGAAGATCTTTTACAGGCTGTCTATTATCTTATCTACATTTGGTACTCAACTTAGACCCATTGGCAGTTTATTTATAGTCAGCAAAAATGTAACTCCCTGGCAAGATAAGGTACTTTGAGACTTATAAGTCTTTATTAATGTTTATGAGGCATCTTCATGTGGAGCATAAAATTGTAAGTCACAGCAGTCCTTTTTATAGTTTAAACTCTAGCTACACTTTTCTTTGTCTGCAGTAAATTTCTAGTCTAATAACCCATTTCAAATAAAATGCAAAAATGAAGCTTCTCTCTTAGCAGAATGTGTGCAACTCAAAATCCACCAAACTATCCAGCATTTGTGAAGGTGGTTAATACTGGTATTTTTCAGCTTTTTTTTTTTTTTCTTGTAAGAAAACAATGTTAGACTTTTACTTACTAAAAGAAGAAATATAAACCCAGAGCTTTATAAGTGTAGAGCTACCCCTGTCTTGCTATTATGGTCAAAGACTCATCCTGTTTAACGTGCAAATTAGTGTAAAAAGCTAGTAATTCATCTTTATAATGTGCTAATATATAATCTACATATAAAATCCTTAGAAACCGTAATTTAACAAATGCAAAATAATTTTAAGTGTTCATCTTAGTGCTTCATAGTTTTCTTACAAACAATATGTGATGGGGTGTGAACTAAGATGAGCTTACACTCCCTTTGCAAAACACTTGCGGGGAATATACCCCCCTGAAAGGAAACCTAAAGCTGGAAATATATGACTATTGATCAGTAGAGATTATTAACATAAAATAACAATTATAATTTGCCACCTTGCAATGCATATGGTGAAGAAATGTACACCATAATTATACAACTGATAGAGGAATATTTTTCTAAGAACATAGTTAAACCAAAAACTGCAGATTAATTAGAAATATGAACATTTTCCATTTGAAGATATATCAACTAGTTAGTTAACAGAAAATAATAATAGTTTATCTATAAATACTAAAACAGTTCTAAGATAGTGTAAAGCTAATTCTCCTATGCATGTTGTATAACAAAATATATTGAACACGTAACATTTGCTTTCCTTGGTGTAAAAGTGTCATATTAATTGATAGTGATAATTACCTGGTAAAACAATAAATCAGCATTTGAACTGGTAACAGTATCTCTGTATAACTGTCAAGCTGCATTCAGTATTCGAGATTCAAAACAAACAGGTGACAAGCAGCAGAATAAGGTAAATGCCCTTGTGCCTAAAAATTTACTCTATGCAGGACAGCGTTAGTGGTGGAAAGTTAATAATTAGTCATGTATTAAGACTATTCCACTCAAGTGTTCCAGAACTGATATCAATACACGTTGAATTACCTAACTCTCAATGAGATTATTTCACCCTAGTCACAAAGCCCATAATGTAGTCAGTGTGCCATAAATAAATAAACAAACAGCTTCTGAGAGGTGCCAAAGTCTGCTCTTCAATGTTTCTCTTAGATCTGCTAGTTCTCGCCTCTCCTGTACTTTTACTAGCTTTAGTCTAGCAATTTACCATACCAGACTTCTTGTAGTAATTATTGTAGCACACAAAAGTGCTATAAGCACTAAGCATTCTACAAGGAAACAGCTCCAGTAATTATTATTAATGCCCACTACTCCAGGTATGTCTAAAGGTCAGTTCCCTGTGCTTTCTCCTATTAAGCTGGTGAACTTGGGCATCCTGATGCAATGTAGCAACTGCCTCATGTACACCGACAACCCTCTTTTCTTACCTCCCAACACTCAGACTTGTGAGAGATGCACTTATATATCCAAACTGGAAGCCACGCACTCTCCAGCCAAGACTGGAATAGCTGGTCAAGAGGAGAAGGTTAACACTTGTACCACACCCCATGGAACACATAGCCCTCCAGAGCACACACCAGCACTGCCTTCACATAAAAACACAAACCACACACCCACCTTCCCAGAGGCTCTCAATAAAAATCTACCAAAACAGCAGAGGCCTCCAAGGCAGAAATGCTCTCGACTACCACAACACAACTCTAATCATGAAACACATAACTCTCCTAAACAGTGTGCCACTCAACCAAAGCCCCTAAGGCAAAACAGCATGCCCAGCACACTAGTCGTAGGTGACTCAATAGTGAGGCACACTGATGTCCCACTCACTAAATTGAATAAGGAGAAAGTAACAGTCAGCTTCCTGTTGGGTGCCAGGATCCACCACATAATGCACACACTCAGGTCCCTCAACAACAGGTATAGATATGACTCTGTCATTGTACATGTGGGAGTGAATGACCTGAAACATACCTCCCTGGACTATATGAAAAGAGATATGGAGGAGCTCTCGGATTATGTAGCCCAAGCAGTTATGACCCTAGCCCTGAGCAGCATTCTACCATCACCCAGAATGATACCACAGTACAAACAGAAAATTATTGATTTCAACAATTGACTAATTTTCTGGTGTCCTTCTAAGGGGATCCAGTATCTGTCTGCCTGGGATGACATGATTGATAGACCTCAATGCTTTGCCAGAGATGGCCTGCATCTGTCACTCCTGGGCTTTCAAATACTGGCCAAGGCTCTTGCCACCCCTATAGTGCCTTTTTTAGGTAGTGCTCCAAAGACCAAATTACCACCATAACAGCTGCAAACAAATGCAATCTGAGGGTCATGCTGCTCAACGCTAGAAGCCTAAATCTCAAAATGCACTCACTCAAAGCACTCATTAAAATGGAGAACATCAACATTTGTGCTGTAACAGAGACCTGGTTCAAGGCAGCAGAAAGCACCCCTGCACTACCAGGCTATAACTCATTCCACACCTTTCAGCCCCAGAACTTGGACAGAGGCTCCAAAGTTGGGGGTGTTTCCATATTCATAAAGGATGTGCACACCTCCAGACTGGTAGCTCAACATAACACATCAGAGATGCTTCAGATGCAGCTAACATTGGGTAATCAGCAATTCAGGTCATAGCCTGTTATCGGTCGTCAATCATGTCCCAAGACTCACACTCCACATTCCTAAGCACCCTGGAGAATATTAGGGTCCAACCTAACACTCTCATACTGGGTGACTTTAACTATGCCTCCATTAACTGGGAAAACTACTCATGTACCAATACACTTGCCCAACATCTCCTGGAATTCATTAATTCCAATGCCCTGGAGCAGCTCATTCCTACCATCATTAGAGGTAGCAAAATTCTTGACCTGGTCATTACTAAACCCATTTCCCATGAATTTCCACATCGATGTTAGTCCACTGAACACAGAAGGTGTTATAAGAGATATGGGAACACAGGTTGATAGCAACCTCTCTTTTGACCACCACATTGCCACTGTAGTCAGAAAGTCTATGTGGCACATCTCATAACTAAGGGTTTTGCATCCAGGAAGAAAGAGGTCATTGTCTCCCTCTACTCTTCCCTCATTAGGTCAGTCATCAAGTACAATGCCCCATTTGGCATATACCTCACTAGATACCTGCATCAACTGGAGATGCTCCAAAAGTACCTCATAAAGAGGATCCTAGGCCTTAAACACTTGTTCTATATGGACAGACTAAAAAAACTCCAAGTATTCTCTGTCTCATGTCTCCTACTTAGAGGCGATCACTGCTTGACTTACAAAGCCATGTCTGATCCAGCTCTGTTAGAAATGCTACATCTAAAGAAATCCCAATCCCTCTGCACCATACACTCCAGAGACCTCAACCTCATTACCACAATCAACAGAACATGCTGGAGGGACAGGTTCATAACCCAGAGACTGCCCATGTTATGGAATAGACTTCCCATACATGTCAAACAGAGCACCTCACTGGTCCTCTTCAAGAGAAATCTTGTTGAGTGGATGAGAAATAGAAAATTCACCCCAGGGACCAATCCAGTGGCTCTACTCAACAGTGGCACTGGGAACTAAGGTTGGGTGACACTATGGCATGGTAATCCTATGGGCTAGGTCTTGTAAAGGCTTCAGGGCCATTAGCCTAGTACACACCTATGAATCTATGAACCTATGAACAAACAAAGACATGCATAAAAATTAATCAATACAATTAAGATGTACTAAATGCTTCGACTGCAGTCAAAGTTCCTCACCCAAACCTATAAATGCACCATATACATTGTTCTATGAATGTTGTTTGGAGAAATACTGGACTTAAAGTAAAAACAGTTAACTTGTTGCCAAATTGGATAGTCATGCAGAAGAAAAATGTAGCCAGTGTATTTAGGGGAGCTTTACTATCATTCTTACTTGGCTTATGAATTGAAATCTTTCATAAAATGAAGAAATACAATCCCATACTCTTATATGCAGAGATTTTCTTGCAGAAGCCTGGCTGTTAGTTACTGGAGCTTGTTCCATGGCTAATAATTTCCCAATCAGAGGTAATGTTTTAAACACAATATTATTTTCTTTCCTTTTGGACTCTTTCACTGAAAGCTGCAACATGCTCGCTTAATTTTAGTTTGTTTGGAGGAAGACAAGCAGCAGAATTTAAGATTTATGAAAGTTTAAGCCTTTTGTCTGATGGAGATTTATTCTGGGAAGTGAAGATTGTACAATCTACCTTTCTTTTGAGCCACTGTGCTTCACCTATTTCCATTTCAGTCGGAGATACAGAATCTACAACAGCCAACTGTTGAGAAAGTAGAATATTTTTAAAGACATGAGTTGCCTCTAGACAACTGAATGCTGCCGCTGATGACTATCAGTCATTTTGAGTCCTTTCTAGTCCTATCAGAAAGAACTAGGTTTTATCAAGAATTTGTAAACCTGAGATAATGCCTAGTGTTCTTCAAGTCCCTTCTCCAGCACAGAGAATAATTTCCTGATATGAAACTGCAGAAAGCATTTGATAAATTGTAAGAGATATTTCATTTTATGGTTGCTGTGCCAATTTTACTTTTTAATGAGTTTGTTGTCCAAATAAAATTGTAGTAAGTTTTGTGTCTTCTGTTAGGATGAGTTCATTCACCTTCCAAAGAACATCTGCTGATAGTTGAACAAAACATGGATTCCTTCTTTCTCTGTTTTTTTTTTCATGTTGGTATCGAAACATGAAGCAGTTCTACTGAGAAACTTTAAAAATTATTCTTAGTTCCCTCCCAAAAGTTTGTTTTCTATCAATTTGTATGAAGATGACATACTTCTAATATTGTAAGTCCATAAAATGTCTGCCTAAGTTAAAGCAGGTTCCTTTTTCAGCTTTTTGCAAACATTTCAGTTCTCCACATCTCTTTCCAAGACAATTGTTTTAATTATAGCTTTCCCACCATAACAATCATAAAATACCATTAAGAGTCTCTTAATGAATTATGTCATTACATACCTGGGCTCTAGTTCTCCCCAGAGAACAAATAAACATTAAATAAAACTAAGAAACCGAGAGCATTTTTGGCTAAATGTCTGTTGGGTATAAAATATTTCTTATATTAAGACCTACTTTTTTTTGCCAAAGGTCCCGTCCCTTTCGCATTCCATAGTGACAGATAAAAATACATGGAAAGTAAACATGTAGCCTAACCACCACTATCTCTGCCTTCAAGTCTTGGCTTTCCATTGTGAAACCCACCATACATGAAACTGAAGGTATCCGCCAGATCTCCCATTTAACAACCTGAAATGGGCTCATTTATCTTTCAATAAAGATACGCCATTTGTACAGATAGTACTTATGGTTAACATACCTTACGAAGATGTTACTGTACACATTGAAGGTTGTTCTTTCATCCATTAGAAGAACTTGAATTTTGAAGATGGATATACAAGACTGGGTCTACTTGATATGGCAGAAATTTCAAAATGTCGACTTTCATATGGCTGAGACCATATGATCGACATTTGAAATCTCGACCATTCAAGTAAAACACAAAACACAAACTTACCTTAATGCTGCTAGCAGAGGGGCTTCACCCCCCCACCCCCCCGTAACTTTAATATACCAACTCCGAGATCGCACTACAGTGCGGAAGTGGAAATCTTTCCATTCCGCACTGTAGCGTGATGCCGGTTCCCCATGGTCGACATTTCAAATGTCGATCATATGGTCTTGGCCATATGAATGTCGACATTTTGAAATGTCGACCATTAGAAGGGGGCCCACAAGACTACATATGTGGGTGTTTCTGTGCTATATGGTTGGGGGCAACTTTCGAGAGGGAAATAATTGATTTTTTCCAAGATGTTACAATGTAACTTTCACTATTTCTTGACCAATGAGATTATATATAACAGAACCTGTCAGTTCATTCTTTTTAAGGTTCTTACGCAGGAGCCTTCCGAGCAAATTGTAAAAGTGTATAGATTGCTTGATAAAAAAAAAAAAATAGAAACATTTTTGAGAAACTTCTTAAAAATAATTTATTTGCATCAACAAGTTAAGAGTTTTTGTCCATATAAAAAGTGCATTTAGACTTCTTCATAACTAAGCAAAGTTATCAGTTTCATCATTATATAACCATCTCACTTAACCAATCAAAAACAAAGCACCATTTAAAAATATACTAACATATCAATCCAATATAACCCAATAGAAAATGCAGTGCATGCCCTTATTTTTGCCACTCTAGTTTTGCATGGTTGTAAAAAGAGGTACATTTTTAATAACAATTTTTTTTTCATATTGCACATTATATTTGAGATATCTTGATAATTTCTTTATTGTGTGGTACAGTCCAGAAGAAATGTTAGATGACTTTATTCATTATATAAATAATATCATGGAATTTTTGAGAGGTACCTATCATTACAGTGAGTCCCATATTAATTTTTTGGACACTACCATTGTTAGAAATATTGGTGACTTTACATCTAATTTGTTCAGGTATCCCACCTTCAGCAATTCATACTTATATTATCAGAGTAACCATCTGTATTCTCAAAAGTGGAGTCTGGTTAAGGGTCAGTTTATCAGACTTTTGTGGATGATATCTAATGATAAGACTTTTGCTTTGAAGGTCAGCAAACTTGTAAATATGTTTTTGGAAAGAGAGTATCCACAAAGTTTTGTAAATGCACTTGGTTCTTATTTAACAGAGAGACAGTAAGTACAGACCCCTCTTGGAATCAGGTTTGCTTAATGATCATATCAGCACACAAGAGCCAGTACCTAATAGTAATGCTAAAAATGCCCTTTTCCAAAGTCCCCTGATACTATAGTTTAATGGGGGCTCAAATAACATACAAAGCATCATTAGAAATAATTGGAACATGTTTAGATCCAACAGTAAGGTGCTGGAAGTTTTAAGAGAATGGCCACTATTTGTACATAAAGTGGCTGACAATTTGAAAAAGATTTTTGAGTACAACAAATTATTTATTTCTCAGACTAACCCAATAAAAGGTATACATAGATGTGGTAGCTGTAGGCAGTGTACATATATAGATATATAATTCTGGACAATGGACACAATAACATAGTTAATTTCCAAAATGGTAATTGTGCTACTTGTGGAGTGGTTTATTTGGCTAAATATACCAACTGTCCTGCATTATACTTTGGGAAGACTGAATGACCCTTAACAGCGAGAATATACAAGCAGATGCATGATATTACTAATGCAAATGTTAACAATGCTGGAATTTTAATATGTTTCACTTTGGCATTATTGAAAAAGTCATTCCTAACCCAACAGGTGGAACTTGGGACATAAAATTAGAATAGAGGGAATTACTTTGGCAGTTTCAGTGTTACTAACAAACTGAAAATTAATACTTATATCTCTATAAATCTATTGCTGTTATCAACAGCAGCTAAACATTAAGTAATGTATTTTTCTAGATACATTTTGAGTAGCTGTAGAACATGTATATGCTGATTTCACAAATAAGAATTTTATAGGCATGAATTTCACTAGAGGTATTCTTAGGAGTCAGATACCAGGCACACAAAATTTAATAGCAGTTAATAATATCTAATAACATTTTTTTTTAAGTTTTTCTAAACTGTTTACTATATATTGTTGTATTTATTAGTATCTTCCATTAGAGACATTTTTTGTCTTTATGCTAAAATAAAAAGTTTTATATTGGATTGATCTGTTAGTATACCTTTAAATGGTGCTTTGTTTTTGATTGGTTAAGTGAGAAGGTTATTTACTGATGAGACTGATGACTTTACTTTGATCTATCACTCTATGCATGTTGATTTTAGTTATTAGTAAGTGGTATGTGCACCTGCCCTTCTGCTTTGGCTGCTCAGGTTGTAAAAGTGCAGACCCATTTACTACTGGGACTGAATTGTGTACAATGTTATGAACATTCTTTAAAATTTGCACTTGTTACAAAATGGTTGTAGGCACTCAACTTCTAATCCCACGAAAACACCAGTTCTGGTGGTGCTGAGAACTTAATTCCTTACCTTGGATGAGGTGAAATGAGTTTAATTAATGTCTAAGGGAGTTTATGAAACTGGCAATGCAGGATGGGCTTGCATATTGGAGAGGTGCATCAACAATTCATCCTGCAAACCATAAACATCTGCTGAAAATATTTTAGTCTGCTTTAGCATCTTGGAAACATATTTTTGGGAAATGTTGAAAATACCTTTTTATGGAATAATTTTAGGGGAATTTGTGATTCGTTGAAGGGTCTGATCTGACACTGGACTGCACAAGAAAACTACTACTTTGAGACCAACTTATGCTGCTAAGAAAGTGTATGGCAAACAGATGAGAATAGTTGGCTTTCACAAAGTGTGAGCAGGTAGAAAATGCATCCTGTTCCTGAAATTCTCTCTCACCTAGGGTACAGTTAGCTCCAAATGAGTAAGCTAAAACACGATTCCATATTATTGGAGTGCTCTCAAAATCATTTGCAGAGGAGGAGAGTATTTCTACCTGATTAGTGGTTATTTGGTATTTTATGGAATTTACTTTTAATTTTAACTGTTTATTGAAATTGACTGGATCTTTATATCTTTCCCTTGCTTATTATAATATGTTGTATGGCTGTGCCTACTCCTTTACCTCACTACTTTTGCCCCCTTTTTTCACATTATTCCTTCCTAATTCTTCCCTTTCTTGCTTGCTTCCTTTATTTCTTTTTCCCTGTTATATTGCAAATAAACTTAGACATAAAGTTATAAAAAAATCAGGTCAGGTGTGTTAGTCAGCATTCTCATGCAGATTACATACAAGGCCTGTAGAATAACAGTCAATGCATAGCCACATTATTACATTCAATAATAAAGGTCTGTAGAACGCTAATAGTTAATGCATAGCCACATTATTACATTCAGTAATAAGACTCTTCTTAAATATTATTTTAAACTGTATGTCAGCCTACACCCCTTTCCTGTAAATCTCATTGAAGACATACTGACAACAGTTCAATTATAGTCCTTATCCCAGGTCAAGGATGGGAAACAAAGAACCACCAACCCCCTTATAATATTAAAACTAAAGGCTCCTCTTAATATTATTTAAACTGTATTTCAACCTAGACTCCATTCCTGTAAATCTCATTCTAGACACACTGAGAAGAGTTCAATTGCAGTCATTAACCCCAAGTCAAGTATGGGAAATAATAAATCACCAACCCTGAAATAATGTTAAAGCTAAAGTTTCATCTTTATAAACATGAGGGTTTCAAGTCTCCATGTTGAGGCAACCATTTATACAAACTATATTAAATTATCCATATCTACTACCAGGATTTATTAGGAGAAATTATTGTGGAGTGTGTGCAACACTGATGATAAAATACAGCCTTGTGCATCTGTACCAAGCACCATTGTAAAACAAACGTGCCTATTGTCTTTGACAGTATCTGTCTTAGACAAAAAATATCCCTAAATGTGTTTTTGCAGACCTATGTTACATTTCAGTGTTGATAATAAAATCTACATGAATATAGGCATTTACAATTGAAGTTCATCTGCAAGCAACATTTTATCAGAACCATTGTGGAGCTGTCATAAAGTATCACTCATGATAACACGAGTGCCTAGATATACTAGCACGTGTTTGGCCAGGCTAATGTCAAACACTGTTATTAATTCTGGATGCAGAAAAATAAATGCTTCAAATTGGACATATTTGGTACAACAGATATTGCATTTTTATTTCCCTACTATCTTAATTCAAACATTGCTTAATATATGCTGCAGATATTAGAAGATTGCCAGTTTCAAAGAGGCACAATACAGGGCTATCCATTCCATTACTGCTCTTTGCTGTGGTAATAGAACTTCCTTTTACAATTAATCACACTTAATCAGATACAGAGACTAAACAT
The DNA here is from genome assembly GCF_019279795.1 of Protopterus annectens. Taxonomy (NCBI): domain Eukaryota; kingdom Metazoa; phylum Chordata; order Ceratodontiformes; family Protopteridae; genus Protopterus; species Protopterus annectens. The sequence continues at coordinate 1,096,859,008 of NC_056733.1, forward strand.
GAATTCATGATTCTATCACTCATAACTTTTTTTTTATAGTATTAAAGGTTATCTTGCCACAGGGTGCCCTTAGCTGCTGCATTTTGCAGTACCTTCTGAATGTGAGCTGAAGTCCACACCTTCTAGCCTGTTAAAAGTAAACTTTTTGCCTACAGGCAGCTAAAACAATCTCTCTTGTTGCCATCTTTTTAGTTGTTTATCAGCTTTTTGCTTTTTAGGTGTTGCATTAACTACCCCTGTGGTATTTACAGATGCAGCCGACTTATGAGAAAAAGTGAGCAAACTTTGGAGGATCAACTATGTAAAATAGTGACTGGAAGCTTTTAAAGTTATGTTACTTTCTAAAATAACTTTATGTTACCTAAACTGTATCAGTTAACTTTCTAATATCCATATTAACTAGCTGAGGTAACATATTTTGTAAGTATGTATGGCATCTAGTTAAACCCAGATTTACTTTAATACATTTCAATAAACCAATCTTGCAAGGAAAAATTAAATTCCTTGACTTCTAAAACATATTTTAAGACTAAAACAACAAAATCATATTCTACTAGATTGATTGTGCCTCCAGCTTCAAATTGAAATACATTCACTTTTTCTTTTAAGCAGTAAAACCTTTTTCATTCTCTCACTCATTGTCTTCGCTACCAACTTGCACTAGTCAAATCCAAATATCTGAAGGGTGAAAAATGTATTCCTTATCTACACACATATGAAGCTGCCATATTAGCTGAGATCAAGAGGATCTTTCTAGATAATCCACACATCAAATGCTGAGCAGCTTTTCCCAGTAGCACTTGCCACAGATTCCCTACTGCAGCTTACAACCAACACATGAAATCTAAGGGTCCAAATCAGCTCTGTTGCCGAAGAGTCAAAGGGAATTGAGCCCTGGCTACATTCCACATTATTTGGTTCTGGTTACTGGCTAAGGCACTACAGAAGTCAGCTGAGAAGACTAGGGTTACTTGGCCATTGTTGTCTCAAAGGCATCTGCTACTACATTTCTGCTGAAATAGAGTGAACCAGCAGAAGTGTCACCTCCTTATTGGGGCAGAGCTGCTTGATGGACCACATAAGTTTCCAAAGCAACAGTTGTCCCTACACTGTGCAAGTTGTACACCCCAAACACTGGAGCTGAACCCTTGATGCATGAAGGATAATAAGCAAATTAGAAAAAGTGAGCTGTCTTTGAAGAAGGTCACCTACCACCCAAGTGTCACTCTCAGCCCAGTAGACATGGTTAACAGGTATGGGGAACAAATTAGTTATTTGAATGATGGGACTGTTTAAATGGTTAGGTGGGAGGGCAATACAGAAATGAAATCTAAAGTTTTAGAAGGATCTCATTTGTTGGATAAAGTGTCTCTTGAGAATTAAACCACTACAAACCATACAAATAATTAATAATTTGAGTCTGTGTCAACTGCTTGAATATTTGTATACATCCTGTAGTGCAACACCAGTAATCTTACTGCAGTGAATGCTGTATTCCCTGTTGTTGGAGACTGTTCCCCCACAAACCCAATCTCAAAATATACTACCAGAGAGAGAATGCCAATACAGAGGCAATGGAAATGTATCACCCTTTTTGAGTTACTGTAATATTAAATATGGTGTATATTTATTTATTTAATTTATTTCACATTTATTAACTGGAATGGTATAGCTGAGGTACAAAAATATTTCAGTAGAGACCCAAGGAGAAAAGCTCCAGTAATGTCTGCAGCAATAACAAGTAAAAGAAACATTTTACATAAGATAAAATAGAGTACAAATTGGAATGCCGGTATACAGAGCAAATTATAGTTGTCACATAAGAAAGTGTGAATACTAAAAATATAAACATACAGACAGCTTAGTCACAGTGCTGAAAAGCTAGCATGTTCTAATATTTACAAGAATTAAAAGTAATGCCAAGACACTTCTTAAGTAGAGGTTGTAGAATGTGAATAGACAGAAGTATATGGGAGGTTAAGTGGGTTGATTGCAGTGATGGATCTTGGAGTTAAGCAAATGATCTTTTAGTGTCTACTTAAAGTTGTTGACATGAGTTATACTTCTGATATGTAATGGGAGTTTGTTCCAGCTATGAGAGACTGAGTATTTATAAAGGTTTTTGCTAAATTTTTACACAGTTTATAGGTCGGTAGTAAGAGCCCTTGAGCCTATACAAGCCTAGCCATAACAATTCCCTGGCTATTTCTTCCCACAACATTTTCTTCCCTGGAACTACAACAAGGACAATTGGGGGTGTAATAGGACAGAAGTTTGGAAAGTGATGGGCAGGAAGTAGGGTTACTGAGAAGGGAGTGAGCAGTTTAGAATTGAGAGAGAGTAAGTTGATGTGGGAGTTCAAGCCAGTGAAGTTTCTGTAGGGCCAGGCAGTGGTGGGAGGAGTAGGAATGATTTACAGCAAATCTAGCAACTTTATTGCATGCTGATTCAAGTTTGTGAATAAGGGAAGATTGTAGGTTAATCAGGATAGGGGAGGCATAGAGTAGGGTGGGTAATAAGAAAGTTTGAGGAAGAGCACGTTTGGATTCTGCACTAAGGTATTTTGTATTTCTGTAAAGTAGGTCTAATTTTTAGTCTTTTTTTTATGCTTTGTTGGACGTGTAGACCAAATTTTAGTTGGTCATCAATAATGGTACAGAGGAGTTTAGTTTGTGTTTCAACTTTTATAATAGTGTTGTTGAGAGAAGAGATTGAAAAAGTAGATTTACAGTGAGAGAGGGATTTAGCAAAAGGAGTTTTGTTTTATTGGGATTGAGGATGAGCTGAGTGTCATTGAGGCATCTTTCTACAGAAGATAAGGAGTTTTGTGTAATAGTTAACAGGTCTGATGAGTTTTCAGAGACAGATAATGTGGGGTCATCTGCATATTGGATGATAGAGTAGTGACTGCAAGAAGTACGAAGGTTATTGGTAAAGATGTTGAATATCAGGGTCCAAGGATGGAGCCTTGGGGTACCCCAGTTTGGATAGAGAGGAGCAAGAGTTAAGCCATCTAACTGCTTGCTGTCTGTTAAGAGAGGTAGCTGGAGAACCAGTTGAGGGCAGTGTGAGAGAGGTTGAGACAGGATAGCTTGAAGAGGAGTAGAGAGTAAGAAACAGTGCTGAAGGCTTTAGACAGATCGAGGAACAGGCAAGATCCATGTTTGTTGTTGTCTTTGGCCATAACAACAGTTTCAGAGAAGGAGATAAGGGCAGTGGAGGTGCTGTGTCTAGGGTGAAACCCAAGTTGTGTAGGAGTGAGGAGATTTTCTTGGATAAGATATGTAATTAGTTGATAGTAGATACATTTCTCAAGGATTTTAGACAGAGGAGAGAGGATAGCAATGGGTCTGAAGTTGCTAGATTCAGTTGAATTACCACCCTTGTGTAGAGGTATAGTGTAGAAAGATTTCCAGAGGTCAGGAACTATGGATTCTTGAATGGATCTGTTAATTAAAATAGAGACAGGAAAAGCAATAGCGTAAGCAGCTATTTTAAGGAACTGAGGAGGAAGGTTGTCAGTAGAGGGAGAGCTATATATAGATATCAGAGGTGAAGAGACATAGGACCCACATAGGGGTGAAAGTGCATGGAACCAACCCTGTAAAAATGTAACTGCCATTTGTAATTATCATCATTCAGGTGAGGTGGTGGGACGGTTTGGTAGATAAGGTTCATAGTTAGTTACTAGGCTTGCAGTCCAGTGGACCATTGAGGAGCCTATCTCTAATTTCCAGTTGTCTCCAGCACTGTATGGTTAAGTAACTTGCTCAAGGTCACACAATAGAAAATGAGGGACAAAGGAATCAAACCCCACATGAAAAACAGCTGACAGCCTTAACCAGAGTTACCAACTGCCATACTAGTAGGATAACACTGATCACACCAGGCAAATCATAGGACGTTACTAGCCTAATGGCCCCAGGACCCTTACAAGCCTAGCCAAGGTCAACCCATGTTCCCAAGGGTGTCAAGTTCAAGCAGACACCAAAATCAGTAATTATTACCCCTGTCCAAGAGGGACACAAGCAGAACCCCCAGGGTGAATTTCCAATTACCCACCCAATTGTCCAAATTATGCTTAAATAGAGCCAATGAGCGGCTTTGTTTAACCTGAAAAGGAAGTTTGTTCGAAAGGTGGAGCAACCTCTATGAGACAAATCTGTCTCTACAGAAAGATCTGTTGCTGTCACATACCAGGTTAAGGCCCTTTGAGTGAGTGACCTGTGTGCCATTTGACTCATGAATGAGCAGCATTTCCATTAAAGCTGGGTCACAGATTGCTCTATATGCAAGGCACACAGCTCACCTCTGAGCAGTCTGTACAACACAGATTAAAGTGACAATGATTTCAATATGTCTGCATAAGACAGATCTTGAAGACCCTGAATTTTCTTTGCAAGGAACCTTTGTGGTCTCTCCAATTGCTGCTGGTGTTTGGAAAGTGAGCATTTTACTCTGTTATTGGCCTGATGAGGGAAGAGTACAGGAAGGTTATAACCTGTTTTTCTGGAGGCCCTTCTTACCACTGTGGAGACATGGGGATCAAAGTTAAGGTTGCTGTCGACCTGTGTGCCCAGATCTGTCACCACTGACTGTGTGCGTAAGGGTATTGCTATTGATGTGGTAGTTTGCAGAAACATCACCCTTGCCAATGGGGATGATAATGCATTTTTTTTGCATTAAATTTAAGACCATGCCTTTGGCACCAGTCATTAGTCTGCATAAGACCTTTTTGAAGGATGTTGACATTGCTAGGGGTTCAGTGATCACTCCCAGTTTGCAATCATCAGCTAACTTTGTCAGCCACAGTCCTTTAGTTTTAGTCTGTACTTCAGAGAAATAGATTCTGAGCAGTAGGGGAACTGAACTCTGTTGAACATCACTAGTTATGGGTCTGCTGGAGGAGGTGGGGTTCCCTGTTTTGACTGTATGAGTTCTGTCAGTGTACCAGTGTGAAACCCATCTGGCAATATATGGATTGATACCCAGCTGGGTGAGTTTATCAATGATGCCTGAGTGAGGGATTATTTTAAAGCCTTTGCTAAGTTTAAGTAGGCTGCATGAACAGATTTACCCTCATCTAGGGCTTTGGTGACTGTCTTGAAGAAGTCCACCAAGTTTAACAGGCATGATCTCCCAACACAAAACCAAACTGGGTGGGGTTGAGCATTTGGAAATGTCCTATATCTTTGTTAATAAGGTCCATGATGATTCATTCCATGACCTTGCAGATAAGGCTGTTCAGGTAAATCCATGGATGCACCCCCTTTGTGCAAAGGGACAATGATAGCTGTTTTCCATTCTGCTGGGATGAAGCCATTACTTAGGCTGTGATTGAAAAGCATGCCCGATGGTGATGCTAATTCCTGCTTTTACCCATGTAGAACACAGGCCAGGATGCTGTCTGGTCCCATAGAAGCTGTGTTTTTGACCTTTGACAGGGCATTTAAGACCTGCTCCTTGGAGATACTAGGTGGGGGGCAGGTGCTAACGATGCTTTGGATTATATGTGGCGGGAACATGGGAGAGAGGTTTTCACTGAACCTGTCAGCCAGCAGGTTTACTATATCCACAGGTTCTGTATATGTAGTACCATTAACTATGAGTTCAGTGCAAATCTGGGCCTCACCTTAGAGGTTCCGAATGTAACTAAAGAACACCTTGTGGTTATCCTTAGTTAGGGAAGCTAATTTGGATTCATTGTTAGTTTTGGAGGACTTCACTAGAAGTCTTATTTGCCCATTTAAGTTGGGGAGGGAGCGTTTCCAGTTTTGAAACCTTTCCTTCCTACTCTTAGACAGCAATTTCTTTCTCCTATTGTATAGCCTACTAATAGCAGTTGTCCACCAGGCTGGTTTGTTTTTCCTTGAAGATCTTGCTTTGGTTATATCAGGTATGGCAGAGTTAATACAATTGTACAGGTGCTCATGTAGGGCATTGGTATATAACTCAGCATAGGTGTCTGGTCCATCCGTGGGGGGAGGGGCTATGACGCTATTTATGCTATCATGTTAGAGGTTGTAATTGGCTTTGGAGAAGTGTTTTAGTCTAGTTGTTAAGGGGGGGGGGGGTCATGTGTTATAGTTACTTCTAGCAAGACTGATTTATGGTCAGATCTCACCAGGGATGGCCACACACTGATGGTGGTGCAGTGGTCATCCATATTGGTGAGCACCAGATCCAGGATGTTTGAGCCCCTTGTAGGTGTGTCAATCAGCTGGTCCAGGACATTGGAGTTAAAAAAGTCCAGGAACCTTTGGGCAAGTGAGTTAGAACAGGGATAATTTACCCAGTCAACAGAAGGGTATTTAAAGTCATCCAAAGTCAGTATGTTTGGTTGTATCTTTATTGAGTCAAGTAGATCAAAGTAGGCTGAGTGGATGGCCTGATTCATGGAGGGAGTCCTATAGCTGGCAATGACCCAGAAAGGGAACTTACCTACAGTGAGTTAGAACACGTATAATTTATCCAGTCAATAAATGGGTAATTAAAGTTATCCAAATCCAGGGTGTTTGGTTGTATCTTGATTGACTCAAGTAGATCCAAGTAGGCTGAGTGGATGTCCTGATTCATGGAGTGGGGTCCTATAGCTGGCAATGATCTGAAGAGGGGTCTTACAGTCAGTTGCACCAGAAGTAATTCAAGGGAATTGTGCTGTTTAATAAATCTAGAGGTGCATTTTTTAATGAATATTGATACACCACCTCATTTAGTTCTCACTCCTTCAATTTGTGGTCTGAACGTGTGGAAGGAAATGTAACCTGGTATAGCTGGGGTGCTCTCCGCAGCCTTTAACCAGGTCTTAGTGACTGCACAAATGTGATTGTCTTCCAAGGTGAAGACTGCTTCCAGTGAGTGCACTTTCTGGTTTAGGTTCCTAGTATTTAGCAGCATAACCATGAGGTTGTTTTGAGAGGACAGTTTTACACTGGGAATTTTATTTTTGTGACATTGCCTAAAAAATGCACTATGGGGTGGCAAGAGACCATCTCTGACAAAGCATTGAGGTTTTTCAACCATGTCATCCCAGGCTGACAGATACTGGATCCCTTTGAATGACACTAGAAACTAAGTCAATTGTTGAAGTCAATCATTTTTTATTTATATTGAGATACCATCCTAGGAAATGGTAAAATGCTGTTTAAGGCTAGGGACATACCTGCCTGAGACACATAATCAGAGAGCTCAGTCATATCTCTTTTCATATGGTCCAGTGAGGTACATCTCAAGTCATTCACACCAACCTGGACTATGATAGAGTCATAACAGTGCCTGCTGTTGAGAGACTTGAGTGTATGTGTGATGTGGAGGATCCTGGCACCTGACAGACAAGCTGACCATGATTTTTTTCCTTATCCAATCTGGTGAGAGGGGCATCTGTGGGTCTCACAACTGAGTTGTCAATGACTAAGATGTTTGTTTTTGTGTTATGCATTAAGAGCTTGACTGGTGAGACACTGGTGTGTGATATAGTATGTGTACTTTCTTCTGCAGAGGATGTATTATATGAATTGTGCTTAAGTTTGTGTTTGAAAGGTTTCTGATGTTTAGGTAAGCTTCTGGTAAGGACCACCGCATAAGTAGGTTTATGTGTTGTTGGTTTGGTAGGTACAGAAGGTGAGGTGTCCTTGCTGACAATCTGATTAATAACAAATGAACTGACTAGTGAATGAGAGAGCCTGGATTCTAGGTTCTTGATATAGATGCATCTTTCACATAATGAATTTGTGTGGACTAGAAGTAGTGGGTTGTCAGTGTATGTGATGCAATTGCTACATTGTCTCAGGGTGCCCATGTCAACCATGTTGGCTGGAGAAACTATAGGAAATTGTCCGTAATGCTAGGTAGGGTGATGTGGTCAGAAAACAGGGAGAGGACAGGAAGGAATAGGTAAAGTAGAGAACAGGAGAAGTGGACAAAAATATGAAGGGCTAGTGGGTAAGATCTATGTTGGTATCTCAGGAGCTTCACTGAATGTATTACCTGTAAGTGAAGGACAGTCATGAGAACTCACCGATGGAGCACCAGCAGAGTGCTACGGGAAAATTTGCAGGCAGAAGTATTTGCATCTGTAACCGTCAATGGTGCCCACCGCTGTTTGGCAGTGCACAATGTGTAAACAAGCACAAACGTGTGCAAATGTGGTGCTTATGTAACAAATTACAGCAAACTGATTTAAATAAATTAACAAATAAAAAAGCCAAAAACTGAGCCTGCTCCAGCAATCTTAATCAGATGAGTTATAACTGCACACGCCTGCCACTAGGGTGCAGGGGAACCCTCTCCAACAAAAGGTGGCCTGGTTTAGTGCTCAAGTTATACAAACAGAACTAGATTCAGCAGGTCTGAATCTAGTCTACTCTACAGCAAACAAACTGCAACAATTTCAGAAAAAGAAAACAGTCCAAATAAACAGTGATGTGTTATAAATGCAGTTCACAAGTGCACTTTACAATGAAAAAAATCTTCTTAAGTTTTACAGAGACCAGCAGATGTTTTGGATTGATCAGATAAATACAGCAAAGCAGTAGCTGGTTGCCAAACAATGTGGATCTTTGCTAAAATAAGTGCAAATCCATACAAACACTGTGCTTATGTAACAAATGAGAACAAACTGTTTTAAACAAATTAACCAAAACAGTTCAAAATTGAGCTCTCTTCCAGCAACCTTCAATCAGATGAGCTCTAACTGCACACTCCTGCCACTAGGGTGCAGGGGAACCCTCTCCAATAAAAGACAGTCTGGTTTAGTGCTTAAGTTATACAAACAAAACTAGATTCAGCAGGTCTGAACCTAGTCTATGCTACAGCAAAGTGCAACAATTTCAGAAAAAAAAACAGTTCAAATATGCAGGCACAATAAGCATTCAACCAGCAACTCCCAGCTCAGAAGGGCAGATGCTATCTTCTCCTCTCACAAGAGTGTAGACCACAAACATTTGTTATGTAAAATAACTGGCCTGAAACCTGAGTGCTTAAACCAGAAATAAGACACTTTTAGAATAATAGACATACTAAGCCTTCAACCAGCAATTCCTGACATAGAAGGATGTAAGATACCTCTCCTGCCATAAGAGTGTCAATCACAAACCTTCTTAATGTAAAACAACTGGCTTGAAGACCAAGTGCTTAAACCAAAACTAAGAGGTTTAGAATAACAGTTACAATTTAATCAGGCTACTAACAAGCAGTAATAAGTGCAGCAGAATAAATGCAACTGAACACTGTACAGAAGAAGCAGCAAAAACAAAATAAAGTAATAAAGTAGGAAGAAGCACAAATATAATAAAAGCAGCTGAATAAAGTGCATTTTTTATAAGTTAAGTGGGAATGGAGGAACCAGAAGATAATTCAAGATTAAGAAACTATGGGGTGAGCCTTCCCAAATGATCTCACTGTACTCAGTTGAATGAACTGATGAGATGGGACTGGAAGGAGTGTCCAAAATCAGATTTATACTAGGGGTGGACAACTCAAAATCAGCAGTATTCAGGCAGAGTACAGCAAGCAAGTCAACCAAGCACTCCAGCTAAATAGAGATATTTCTAGCTAAATGAGGAATGCTATTTCTCAGCTCCTGCCACTAATTATCTGATCGTATTCATTGTTTGCAAAGGGATTCTTTGCTAACTTTTCTAACTGGCCCTAGCCAGACCCTCTTAAAATTCCAATGGAACAGAAAATATAAAACAAAACAAATGTAATACAAAAATAAGATACAAAATAGAAGTAACCAAATCTTAACTGAAAAACCTTCAATTCAAAATAAAATGCAGACAGAGATCAACCATATTCAGGCAGAGTACAGCAAGCAAGTCAAAGATACTCAACAAATTTTATCTCCTTCTTAAAAATGCCTTGCCATTAATAAAACACAAGATTAACATAGAATTAGTCACATAGCAGAGCTATTCAAAATTGACATTCCATGACTTGTCATATTAGCCTCTCTTGTAAAAAAGGCCATTTCCCACAAATAAATACCTAATCATTTTTCATGTGCTGTTTCTGACTTGAACAACCCTGACAAGAATACCCCATACAATAAATATCCAGTACTGAATTTCAGAGTTATCTCTTCCATGTAGTACTACTTACTTTCCTTCTTGAAGAATGTTTCTGGTAAAATTATCTGTGTTGTCCTTATTTCACTGCCTAAGTTAAATGAAATACATAATCACTGACCACTGCTTGAGCTGAACTGCTGACACTTAAGGGCTTTCTTGTGAATGTGTCTGGATATCCAGCACTGAATATGTTTTGGTCATCTTCAATGTGTGTTTACCAAGCTGTCTGGAATTGTGTGTGTGTGTGTGTGTGTGTGTGTGTGTGTGTGTGTGTGTGTGTGTACCAAACCTGACTCCTGACGTTTTCAGCTTTTACAGCCTATTGGTGAAACAGATAAAAGTGTGCTGCTACTATCAAATGTATACATAGTAATAGGCATTGAGAGAAAAGATGAATTCATGAATTGTCATAAATGTCTCCTGCAATGTATGTTGCTAAAATGAATTTGAGTTTACACCTGAACAGAAAGTCATCTCCCCAGCAACTTTTAACAATCAACAAAACTTTCTTTGGAAATTACATCATTAGTTTTAATATTATTCACATCTGCAAAGTTTTATATCACAACTACTTGATTAAATTTATAAGAACGTTTATACACGCACACACACACACACACACATATATATGTATATATATATATATATGTATATGTATATATATATATATATATATATACACTTCTGTGTGGAGTCTGCATGTCTTCCCCGCGGTCAAGTGGCCTCTGAAAGACATGCGTGAACGGGCGTGCCTTTGCTGAAGGTTGGACGTCTGGTTGACAACTTGGCACTATAAAAATCTACTGCCATTCATTAGCGGACCGGAGTTCCACTGTGGTGACCCCTAACCGGGAAAAGCCGAAAAGACAAACATATATATATATATATATATATATATATATATATATATATATATATATATAGATAGATATTCAGAAAGGAAAGAAACCTGGGAAAGAACTTTGCAAACATTTTTCTCGAATGATTATTTTGATAACGTCTGTTATTGAAATATTTGTATTATGTGTCATGAACTAATATAGTAAGTTAATTTTATTTGCCCTTCATCACTAACATTATAGTGATTGTTTTTTGGTTTCATGTTTATTTTTATATGTTTATTGATTGTGAAAACTTTGTAGTAAAATATGTTTAAAAACTGACATAAAGTTTAATGGTATAATCCAGGGACTGGTTTACAGCAAGCAAGTAAGCTTATTTCCTCCATCCAGCCCAACAAGGAAAAAATAATAATTAGGAAAATTAGTATAAACTTACACAAAATTTGCAGTTCAGTTTCCAAAACTCTAAGAATGTTTTATTATATTTCTTTATAGTTTATATTAAATTATGATAGAAGGTTTCATAAATGCCCAGCATAGCTCGCAACCTACTGCCTCTACAAACGTGGACAAATCCAGAAGTAAAGGGACACTTTTTAAAACTATTAGTGCTGTTGACTTGAGAAGTTAACAGGATAAGAGAATGTGAATTAGTATGAATTTTATGAAGTAAAAGTAGTCTACAAAATTATGCCATTTCTTAAATATAATCTGTCACTTTTCCTCCAAACTCCTCAATTTTATGAGAGATTATGAGGAACAGAGACAAAGTTTGAGCCAAAATATGTGATGCCCCCCGAAATCACGGACAGTTGAAAGGTATTCCTCCATCAAAGTATTGTCTGTCCTTTGGTGAAGAAAACATCTAACCCCTGATCATAATTTAATACAAGTGAGAGCTGTAGTTTTTGCTTTATACACTGCGTGTCGCTCTTTGCCTACGTGGTGAAACGTTTCTATATTCTGCTTGAGCTATATTAATAAGGACTTCAGACACAAGAGGTAACAGCAACTGTAGGCAAATTTTCTGTGACCAGCAGATGGGCGGGTTGTACGCAGTCCTTTCTGTTTTTTTGGATTCAATCTGAAACTTTTTGCGTAATCTGTACGGTAGTTAGAGCCTGGTCCTGAAATGGATATCACGTCCAAGCCAAGGTGGAAATGTGTCCGGCACCAGTTATTTTTATTCCTGTTTTATTCATTTCAGTCCTTAACCTCGGCAGTCATACGGTATTCGGTCCCAGAAGAAATGGATCGTGGCTCTTTTGTTGGACACCTTGCAAACGACGTGGGCATACCTCGTACAGATGTGGCAGCTCGTCGGCTCCGCATATCCTCATCATCAAACACTCAGTTTTTAAATATTAATTCTGAGACCGGAGATTTGTACCTGACGGAGAGAATAGACAGGGAGGAAATGTGTGACAAAATGCTTTTGTGTCTCCTGAGATTTGAGGTCATTACTGAAAATCCTTTGCAGGTATTTGCAGGAGAAGTTGAAATTCAGGACATCAATGACAATCCTCCGGTGTTCCTACCGGATGAGATTGAATTAATTATCAGTGAACTGGCATCCCCAGGTGCCCGCTTTAGGCTAGGACAGGCGGAGGATCCAGATATGGGTACAAACTCACTTCTTGACTATGAAATCAACCCTACTGATTATTTCAGCGTGATTGTGACAGACGGAGACAGTGGTCAGTACGTGGAGCTTGTTCTGAATAATGGTTTGGATCACGAAGCACAAAGCGATCACATGCTTATACTCACAGCAAAAGATAATGGGGTCCCGAAGAGATCTGGTACCGCACAAATACACATAAATGTTGTGGACGTCAACGACAATGCACCTGAGTTCAGTCAGGCAGTTTATAGGACAAGTCTGAAAGAAGGCTCACCAAAAGGTACGTTAATAGTTAAAGTAAGTGCAACAGACCGTGATGGTGGAGCTAATGGGCGAGTAAGATATGCTTTCAAAAAAATAACAGAGACAACACGTTCTTTGTTTAAACTGGATCCTGATAGTGGTGAAATCATCCTGGAGGGGATGCTAGATTATGAAAAAATGAAAGGGTTTGAAATTATAGTTGAGGCTAAAGATGGCGGTGGACTGACTGCCCAAATCAAAGTACTCATAGACGTTCTTGATGACAACGATAACGCACCTCAGATAACTGCTTCCTCTGTTTCGAAAGAAATTTCAGAAGATGCCATTCCTGGTACTGTTATTGCATTTATAAATATTGTTGACTTGGATTCCAGTAACAATGGAGAAACTAACTGTTACTTGCAAGAAAATGTTCCATTTAAGCTGATACCATCATACAAGAATTACTACACACTGGAGTTGAATGGATCACTTGATAGAGAAAAGGACCCTGAGTATAATATTACAATCACCGCTATTGATAAGGGCTCACCACCTCTTTCAGCAGTAAAGTCCATCTGTCTTAAAATTACTGACATAAATGACAACCCTCCTCGGTTTTCTAAAGTCATATACAATATATATGTAAGGGAAAATAACCCTCCGGGATATGTAATCCACACAGTAGAGGCAAAAGATCCTGACTGGAACCAAAATGCTCAGGTAACTTATTCCATTGTTCCTGGTTATGTTGGGGAGTCTCTGATCTCAACCTACGTCTCCATTAACCCAGATAACGGTAACGTTTATGCTTTGCGCTCTTTTGATTATGAGGCGTTTAGGGAGTTTTTTATAGTTGTTAAAGCCGTGGATGGTGGTTCCCCACCACTGTCAGCAAACGCTACTGTGAATATTTTCATTCAGGACGAGAATGACAATTATCCTAAAATCCTGTACCCAATGTCAAGTGATGAAGCTCCTGTAGGAATCGAGATAGTACCACTTCTAGCGGATGCAAACTATCTGGTTACTAAAGTGGTAGCAGTGGATGCTGATTCAGGACAAAATGCATGGCTTTCTTATCAATTGTTAAAGGCTACAGATCCTAGCCTTTTCATTGTAGGGTATCACACTGGGGAAATTAGGACATCCCGCCCTGTTCTAGTAAAAGAACCAGTTAAACAAATTATTCATATCATCGTAAAAGACAACGGACAGCCATCACATTCGTCTACAGCCAGTGTCACCATATTTGTTGCAGACTCAGATAACTTCCCTCAAACATTTTTGGATGACATCAAACCATCAGAAAACCGTGATCAGGACTCTAATCTGACTCTGTATTTGGTGATTTCTGTTATTTCTGTGTCTGCCTTGTTTCTTTGTTTCATTATACTTATTTTTATCTTCAAGTTTCAGAGATGGAGACAGTCATCATTACTTAAGCCAACATTTGTAGATTACAATCCGGGACACCTTCCAGACGATGGTGAAACAGAACCCATGGGACATTGTCAGCCTCCTTACCTACAGAAGGTTTACCAAAACTCTAATTCTGGAAGGAGTGAGTTTCAGTTTATGAAGCCTTATGGACTTGATACAGTAACAGGTAAAGCAATTACTGTCACTGATAAGTCAGAACACAGCCCAGAAGATACTTATTATGCAGAATGTAGTGTTGTTTCACAGGTGAGGACCTTTGTAGAATGATTTCTTGTTTTAACAATGAATACATTTTTTTCTGTTCCAGTTGTTCGTAACCTTGTGTCAGGTATTTGCCTTGCTGAAGTTCCAAACAGCCATACTTCCTGCTGTGTTTTCTAGCTACTCGTGACATTAAAAACTGTGTTATTGGTGCAGTACAAATACCTTTATCCAGTCTGTATAGAACTGCATTAACAAATAAAGCAATTAAATTTTAGCTTTAGTTAGTAAAGTTTATTATAGGTGAGATTTGCAGGTATCATAATTCCTTTGTCTAATCTACTATGTAAACTGGGTAAGTCAGCTGTAGTGCAAATTCAGTAACATATTTTTTCCACTTGCATTTTAACATGTAGATTTATATTTCTAGTTTCACTGTAAAATATTCTGTAGGTTACACTTTTATTTATTTATATATTTATTTGTTTTCCCAGTGAGTGGGATTATTCAAAAAGTCCATTTTCATCATCCACCCGAAAAGCATATTAAGTTCACAGGTACACAAAGAAATACTTTTATCTTGAAAGGATACAATGTCATATGATCAATATGCCTACAAGAAACACTTGCATACTCCTCCCTCTTTTGCTTATTGGAGAGGAGAAAAATATTTTTATTTCCTTAGGTAACTTAATATTGCATAATGAAACTGCTTAAAAGGTGAACCTTTGCATTCAACAGGACACAATTTATAGAATAACTCAAAAGTGCTACAGCCTACAGCTTATAAAGGTAAACATTATAAAACTAAAACTTTTGCTCACAACAGAGATCTGTATAGTTTTCCTTAGTGCTAGGATTATTCATTCCACTAACTTCTGTAGTTGTGGAACAAGAGTTCTCAAGAGTGAGAGATATTCATACTTTGTAATGTGATGTGGAATTGGAAATGTTAATAAGAGTTTGTAAGTATAAAATGTAAGAGTCTGGATGCTTGAATGACTGTTGTTTGTTTTGTGACCACTCTTCTTCTGTATGTTTGTGTTCGTTATAGGTATCAGTAACAGGGTAGGCTACAGAAATAAAAATTTAATAGTTTTGTGGTTATTTATATTGACTGTCCAGACGAAACAAAATTTTGCTCACTTTTGTATTATGTGTGGCAAAGACACTGATTTAGTACATTGCAGTTTTGTTGCAGGCAGTCATAAAATAAAAACAAATAAATAACTGTGTAGTTTATTGATAATACAGGCTGTTGCTAATTGAAATTACCAACAAAGAAATGAGGGTTGAAGATTAGTAGATTTTAGGTAAACATTTGTAAACATTCTGCAGACCTGCTTTGGTTAACAGGTATTACTGGACATAAACAATGTCAGATTCCAGTTTATTTTTGATCTTCCAGACTAGAATCTCTAACATTTATATAACCTGAAAGAAAGCATGTTATTTAGTCTAGGAAATTTTTGCTATTCTTCATTCACACTAGCTCTACAAATGAATGTTATACTTAGAGCCATGATACATTTTTAGAAACAAAACCATGAATGTGTATGAATGTGATTGTTTCAACACTAGTAGTGAAATTCAAGAATGTATATATCAGATGTAAGCACGTTCTCATAGGTTGATGAAGGAGGCAGTAAAGGAGGGGATAAGTTATGTGTTGTCTTAGTAAAATTAATAAACTAATTAGTTACTCGGTGAGCATAATGAATAAAACTGACGATCTTAACCTGGAATGGAAACTTAACTTTTTGTAAGTATAACTATCAATAATGTTTTTTCAGACATTATTAATTATTAATACATATATCAGTTTGGTGCAATAGTGTTGTACCTATAAATGTTAATAACAAATGATTTCACAGTTTGTGAACCAGATTTGATTGTAATGTATATAACTAATTATCAATAATGTTAAACTTTTTTTTAGTTCATAGTTCATAGATTCTCCATCCATTTTGTTCTTTTGGAAAGTAAATGCCTTTTTGTAGGGCTAAAGTAGGAACACTGTACAGATTTATGATTTACTCAGTGTCACAGTCTGTACAAGTGGAGAAAGAATAAAGTGTTTGTTCATTAGAAAATCACAGTCTTAACTATGCATGTTGCATTTCCAGCAACATTTTTTAGGTGTATGATTCAATCAACATTTTCCAAGAAACTTCTAAAGGATAACCTCACAGAAAGCAGCACTATTAACATTTTCAAAAAAAAAAAACATGGTGAGTGGGCATAAGTAATGATTTTCATGTTATTAATCATCAGATATAGTGTGAAAGGGTTACTGAAAGGCACCATATTATGCCAGGACGAATTATGATTTTGAAGGTCTAACACAAGAAGCAGGTGGGCAATATTGCCTCTGGAACATATCTGAAATATTACATTCAGTATTGTAGAACATACAGAAACAGAGACAAAAACTAATGAAAAAGGTATAAGAGGATATTATGAGAATGGTTAAAGGTCTGCTAGGGTTATCTTATGCAGGAAATTTCAGTTGACTAGGGCTGTGTGTGTTCTCTTTTTATTAAATATTTTTAAGAAATAATAACACTTGAATAATAATAGAGCTGGTCTCTTGTTCGTTTGATTTTTAACAATTGAAATACATATATAACAATAAAAAATAAAATGATAAATAATTCCTAAACACAACAAACCAGCTATTTACAAGACTGTCTACTCCATAGATGAAAATCTAGAAGATACAATATATTAACTAATATTATAAAAAAAAACCTATTATTTGTTTAACAGATCTTTTAGATTCTTCCAAATATTAAATAAAGAAGTGATTCTTTGAGTCCTTGACTTGATAGTCATGAGTTCCAAATGATAAACTAATTCATGATGTTAATAAACTCATTAAGGGAGGGAGCAGTTTCATTCTTTCAGTTTCTTGTTATGACTTTTCTTACAAATGTTAGAATGCTACATAAAAGGAGATATTTCATTTTCACAATACACTTTAGAATTGAGGAATTAAATAAAACCAAAAATTTAGTTAGATAAAAGTTATCAGAAAAAAGGATTGAAGAAAAATATTAATTCCATCCAAATATGTTTTGAGTATAACACAATCAAAAAACATATGCTACCAGTTGGCTTTGAGGTCAGAGTTACATCTCCGAGAAACTGTTTTGCTCTTGGACATTAATTCCATTCTATGTGGCGTAAAAAATCTATGCAGGAACCTCCATGAAAATAATCTCTACTTAAGTGAACTTGTAATTTGTTTTCTGACAAGGACAAAATAAGTTTTTTTTATCCTCCTCTTTAGGAAATCTATTATTTAAAAAAATGTAAATAATTACAATAGCTTTCTTTACTAAATGCCAGCTCATTTTGATCACTTTATATATTTAAGATAAGAGACTTTTCCAGTAATTTTCTCTAGTAACAAAAGAGGTAGTAGATCAATTAACTTAGGAATAGAGTCTCTTAAACTCAGTTGCATTAGATTGCTGCATTTATTACTGCTTGTTAGTAGCATGATTAAATTGTAACTATTCTAAGCCTTTTGGTTTAAGCACTTGGGCTTCAGGCCAGTTGTTTTACATTAGGAATGTTTGTGGTCTACACTCTTGTGGCAGGAGAGGTAGTTACATCCTTCTAAGTTGGGAATTGCTGGTTGAAGGCTTAGTGTGTCTGTTATTCTAAAAAGTATCTTAGTTCTCATTTAAGCACTTGGGGTTCAGGCCAGTTATTTTACATTAAGAAGGTTTGTGGCTTACACTCTTGTGGGAGGAGAGGATAGATTCTGCCCCTCTGAACTGAGAATTTCTGGTTGAAGGCTTATTCTACCTGCTTATTTGAACTGTTTCTTTCTGATATTGGTGCACCTTGTTTGCTGTGGTATATACTAGATTCAGACCTGCTGAATGTAGCTCTGTTTGTATAACTTGAGCACTAAACCAGGCCATCTTTTGTTGGAGAGAGTCCCCTGTACCCTAGTGGTAGGAGAGTGCAGTTACAAATTGTCTGATTGAATGTTACTGGAACAGAGCTTAGTTTTGACCTTTTTTATTGGTTAATTGGTTTAAATCAGTTTGTTCTTGTTTGCTACTGTTATATTTAAGTGTGTATCTGTTTTCCTGTGTTACATTGACCTAAACAGAGTTTAAATATATTTAGCATAGTCTGGTTACAGGTTTTGCTGTATACAGATCTGTTTGTGTGATTTCTGTGTTTCCTGCTACACTATCTTGTGTTGGCTGTGGCCTGCCTGCACTTAGTGAGAGTAAGCAAACTGTTTGGAACTGGTCTGGCATAAGGTGTTTAGCTAAGAACTCATGGAAAAAAGGTTGATTGGTCAGTTCCATTGCTTCTGTTTTACTTTTGTTTTTGTGGTATTTAAACTCCATGTTTGCATGGGTTTGTGCCTATTTGCACACACTGCCACTGTGCTGTTTTAACCCTTTCTGAGGTATCTCAGCTGCATTGTTTCCCTTACCAGCACTCCTATGTAAGTGAGGCTCTCCCTTGCAACTACTGTATTGATTTTATCCAGCCCTACTTGCACCAATAGGTACTCTTCTCAGATAGTACCACTCTACTATCACTGACCTCTCTTCCACAGATTCTGACAACCATGGGTGGACAATTTCTTATAGTTTCTCCTGCTAATCTGGCTGATATGGGCATCCTGAGACAGTGTAGCAACTGCTTTATGTACATGGTTAACCCTCTATTACTACCACCAAGGAACACAATATATGAAAGATGCAATTACATTAAGAACATAGAATCCTTACTGCCTCAGTCACAAGCCTGTACATCTGCCACTGAGAAGGTTGTCTGTTCAAACACTACAAACACCATGCCTCTAACACCACCCACACCTGAACAACACACTCCTACATATGCAGATGTTCTCAACAAAAACATACCTAAACAAAAAAGACCGAAACAAAAACACAGACACACATCACAGCCCACAGCACCAAGCACCACACATAGTACACACACTTGTGACTCACAGCCTTGATGGCCCAGCCACAAACCCAACATACTAGTCATAGGAGACTTGATCATGAAACACACAGATGTGCCCCTTACCAGGCTAGACCAGGAGAAAGTCACAGTAAGTTGCTTGTCAGGTGCTACAATTTTCCATATCATGCACACACTCAAGTCTCTTAACAACAGGTACTGTTATGACTCTGTCATAGTCCATGTTGGTGTGAATGACTTGAGATGTACCTCTCTGGACTATAGTAAGGAAAAAAATTATTGATCTCACTGAATATGTGTTCCAGGCAGGTATGTCCCTACCCTTAAGCAGCATCCTACCATCACCCATAATGATGCCTCAATACAAACAGAAAATCATTGACTTTAACAATTAGCTTAGTTTCTGGTGTCATTCCAAGGGGAACCAGCACCTCACAGCTTGGGAGGACATGATTGACAGACCATGATGCTTTGCCAGAGATAGCCTTTATCTGTCTCCCCTGGGCTTCAAACTTCTGGCAAAGGTTCTTGTCTCCCCCATAGTGCCTTTTTTAGGCAAAGTCATAAGCACAAAATTAGCAATGTGAAAATTCTTCTAAACAAAATTTAAAGGTCATGCTGCTAAACACTAGGAGTCTTAGCATGAAACTGCACTCATTGCAGGCATTTCTCACACTAGAGGATGCAAACATTTGTGCAATCACTAAAACCTGGTTCAAACCTGTGGAGAGCACCCCAGCCTTACCAGGTTACTCCTCCTACCATACTTTCAGACCCCAAACTGAGGGCTACAAAGCCAAACAAGGTGGAGTTTCAATATTTATCTAAGACATACACACCTTCAGGTTGGTCAGACAGTATGACATATAGGAAATGCTCAAAGTGCATTTAGCAGTGGATAAGACACATGTTAAAATCATTGATAGCTACAGACTCCCAACCATGACTTAGGACACCCACTCCACCTATCTGGACTACTTGAATCCATCAAGATTCAACCCTCTACATTGATCCTAGGTGACTTTTAACTACCCAACCATAGAGTGGAAGATGCATTCTAGCCCAAACATGAATGTCCGTGATTCCTCGACTTTGTCAATGCCAGTGCATTGGATCAGCTGGTCGACACCCCAATGAGAGGTAAAAATATCCTGGACCAGGTACTAACCAACATGAGTATCCACTGTAACACCCATGCAGTGTCACCCTCCTTGGTAAGATCTGACCATAAAGTGATCACTTTCATAGTCACCATCTCCCTTGACCCCCCCCCCATCAGGGTCAAACAAAAAAACTTTTCCAAAGCAGACTACAATCTCCTGACAGCAGGTATAAGCAGCTTCACAGCCACCATCCTTTCAGTTGGAACTAGCACTAATGTCCAAGCTTACACCAAAAAACTATATGAACACCTGCATAGCTGTATGGACTCAACAATACCTGACAGGACCAAATCATTTTCCTTAAGGAAGAATAAACCTGTCTGGTGGACAGTAGCAATAAACAAACTTTATAATAAAATGAAAACATTGCTGTCCAGGGCCAAGAAGGAGCAGATGATAAGTTGAAAGCAGTCTGTCCTTTGTCTGAACAAGCAAATAAGGTCACTGGTGAAATCCTCTAAGGCTAACTTCAAGTCCATATTGACCACATCCACTAAGGACAATCACAAGACCTTCTTCACATATGTCTGCAATCTTAAAGGTAACACCCAAATCTGCTCTGAACACATGGTCAAGAACACTACATACACAAAAGCCATCAATATAGCTAACTTACTGGCAGACAGGTTCAGTGAAAACGTCACCCCTCTGCCCACCCCATCAGTAATTTAGGACATCCCCAGCACCTGGTCCTCCATCACCAAGAAGCAGGTCTTTAATGCCCTCTCAAAATAAAAAAAATACAGTCTCCATTGGACCTAACAACATCCTTGGCTGTGTCCTATATGAAGGCAAAAAGAAAAAAACTGCAACAACTCACATTCCAGTTCAAGTACAACCAAAGGAATAACATAAACAGTTGGAACATTCAAACTTAATAAAACAAGGCAAAGCTTTTGGGTTTCCCCTTATTCAGTGCATATCACATATCGTATATGCATTGAAGAAGGGGAACCCAAAAGCTTTTGCCTTGTTTTATTAAAAGTTTGAACATTCCTACTGTTCATGTTATTCCTTTGGTGTGCTCTGTATGAACTCAGGCATGAGATCTCAGCTCCATTAGGCACCCTATTGAACTAAAGCCTGAGCACCGGCTTTTTCCCAGCCAAATGGAGGACAGCCACTGTCATTCCTCTACACAAAGGTGGAGTGTCCACTGATCCAGGCAATTATAGGCTTATCAGCCCAACTAGTCTGAACTGGAAGGCCGTGGAATGCATTATTATGGACCTTATAAGGACATTGGCAACCTCCAAATGCTTGACCCCACACAGTTTGGTTTTACCAAAGGGAGATCATGCCTGTTAAACTTGGTCGACTTCTTTGAAACAGTCACCAAAGCCATGGATGAGGGGAAGACTGTGCACACCACCTACCTTGACCTAGTCAAAGCCTTTGACACTATTCCCCAGTCAGGCATAATAGATAAACTCTCCCAGCTAGGCATCAACCTGTATGTTACCAGATGGGTAGCTAACTGGCTCAGTGATAGAACCCACTTAGTCAAAATAGGAGAAACCACCTCTAATAGTAGACCTATATTTAGTGGTGTTCCCCAGGGATTGGTCTTGGGGCCTCTACTGTTTGAAATATACTTTTCTGAGGTGCAAGTCAAAACCAGTGGTCTGTAGCTGACAAAGTTTGCAGATGACTGTAAGTTGGGTTCTGTCTTAAATTCTCCTAGTGATGTGAACATCCTCCAAGAGGGCCTTACCCAAACTAATGACTGGTGCCAGAAGCATGGCCTCAAACTGAATGCCAAGAAATGCACCATTATCCATTTGGGGAAAATGGTGTCCCCACTAATTATCACATTAATAACAATGTACTAAGCATGCAGTCAGTTGTCAGGGACTTGGGCACCCAGGTAGATAGCAACTTTACTTTTGACCACCATGTTGTCTCCACTGTATGGAAGGCTTTCTACATGGCACACTTCGTAAGTATGGGTATTTTATCCAGGAACAAGGAGGTCATAAGATCCCTGTACTCCTCCCTTATCAGACCCATTATTGAGTACAATACCCCCTTCTGCATGTACCTTGCCAAGCACATGCAACAGCTGGAGTGACCACAGAGGTTCCTGACCAGGAAAATCCAGGGTCTCAAACACCTATCCTATAAAGACAGGCTAAAACCCCTGTCCATCCATTCAGTCTCATACAGACTGCTCAGAGATGACCTGTGTCTGGCATACAAAGCCACCTCAGACCCAGCCTTGATGGAGTTGCTGCATATCCATATGTCAAACTTCACTTGTGCAACCCACATACAAGGCCTCAACCTGGTCTGTGACATTAATAAAACTTGTTGGCAGGATAGATTCATGTCCCAAAGACTCCCCCATCTGTGGAATAGACTCCCTCTCCATGTCAAGCAGAGTCTGTCATTAGCCATCTTTAAGAAGCACCTGGATGACATGATGAAAAACAGAAAATACACCCCTGGGATCCCACCTGTGTTCCTGCTGGACAGGGGAAACAGGTGATGACTTTGTGGGAACATGGGTGTAATTCTTGGCTAGGCTTATAAGGGCCTCTGGGCCAATAACCTAATATCATCCTATGAACCTATGAACCTAAGTCTACTTTCAAGAAATTATCTACTATTTTACACATGCAACCATATGTCTTCACCCAGGTCTAATTTATGAATTATATGTTGAGCAGTATACAGTTTTTCGTTATCTATTAACTGGAACCAATACATTAAATTATTTTCCTTAAATATATTCATTATATGTAAATTTAGAGTGTGAATATTATTTTGTGTAAAAGCTATTAGAAAGTACGAAAAACATGCTTTATATATTGGGTATCTATAAATAAAATTTCTCAAGGAATTTATTAAAATAAAAATGTATGAGAAATTAATTGTTAGACTAATGTTATTTAGGAGACAGTCTTTTAATAACTAAAACAAGGAACTATTTGAAACTGAATAATAATTTGGGCATCTAGGAACAACAAATTGAATGCTAAGATTTTCTTGAAATTCCTTTTATTTAGCAGAATAATACTTATTAGCCCAGAGAGCTATTGTTTTGATTATAGAAGATAGATAGTATAACTCTAACTCTGGCAAACCAATACCCACATCTGACAAGCCACTAGTATGATGATTTAAGGCTATTCTGGGTTTGTATGGAAACCACAAAAACTTTAAAAGTAAAGAATTAAATTATTTTATACAACTCTTAGGGGGAGGAAGAGATATTGACTGAATGTTATATAGAATTTTGAGTAGTATTATCATTTTAATTAAGGAGAGTCTTTCCATTGTAAAAAGAAACTTGTTCAATTTGTTTGAGAGTTTTAATGGAAGTTAAACTATTTTCATACTTGATAGCTATCATGTTATTAATGTTTTCAGTTATGATTATTCCTAAATAATTTAACTTCTTTTCTTGGACAATATATTTGTTTAAAAAATTCCCTGTATCCCTTAGATTATAATTTATGCATACATCTTTTGTTTTATTTTCACTAAATGTGAGACCAAAATTTTTTTTCTGAAAAGTTTCCATTACATTAAAAACAGCAGTAAGTGAATTATTGCATTCATTTAAAGTTATTAAAATATCAACCGCAAATAATTGAATTTTAGATTCTAAATTCTTGCCTACTTGCCTGCCTTTAACATATGAAGTTGTTCATAGGTTCATAGATTAATATTAAGCTAACTGCCCTTGTGAGACATTTTAAGCTTAGCCAATTATCCCTTGTGAGACTCAAACCCTACACCTTGTGTTTGTAAGGCAAACACCTTAACAATTAGGCCACCCTCCCAATTTCTTTAAAAGTGTTCTTATTAAATTAGCAAAAGGTTCTATAACTAAAGTAAAAAGTAAAGATGAAAGAGGGCATCCTTGTTTGGATCCCTTGAAAATTATTATTGACTCTGAAGTATATGGGCCTATTATACCATAAGCAAGAGAGTTGTATATAGAAGATTAAAAATATGAATAAAATTGCTTGAAAAATTACTCTTTCAAGAACCAAAGATAATTAATTCCAATTTACTGAGTCAAAAGTTCTATCTATATACAAATTACCAAATTAACTTCTCATTTGAGCTATTTGCATAATCGATTATTGTTGTATTATTTTAATGCTATCATAGGAGATCCTATTTAAGATAAAACCAATTTGATCATCATTGATCAATGATGGGAGAAATTGCTTTAGCCTTTTAGCACGAATGGCCATAAATATTTTATAGTCTATATTTAATAAAGAAATTAGTCTATATGAAGAATACTTAACAGGGTTTTTATCTGCTTTAAGACTGGAGAAATAAGAGAATATTTCCAAGGGGGGGCATTTACTAATTCTTTAGATAACTTGAAAACTTTAAGTAAAATATCTAGAGTATCTTTATACATTAATTTATAAAGCTCTGATATAATACCATCATTACCAGAGGCTTTATTGGATTTTAACTTATTGATCTGGGTATTTAATTCAGACAGTGAAATAGGTTTGTTCATAGGTTGGTACTAGGCTATCAGCCCTAGGGCCTATACAAGCCTAGCCATAACAATTCCCTGGATATTTCTTCCCACAATATTTCCTTCCGTGGACCCCTGTCTAGCAGGGCAACTGACATGATCCCCGAGGTGAATTTCCTATCTCCCATCCAATCGTGAAGGTTCCTTTTGAAGAGGACTAAGGAGGCGCTCTGCTTGACATGTATGGTTAGTCTATTCCAGAGTATGGGGAGTCTCAATTGTCAATAAGTTTCATCTGGTCATCTGTTAATTTTTTAAATATTCTTTAAAATTTTCTCAATTTCTTTGTGTGAATCCAGTATTGAATTTTTGTTGTTTAAGGCATTGAAGTGAATTTTAAATTTTGTGAAAATATCTTGCAAATCAGTGACCTTTTTTTAGTGGAGTATATTTCCTTTATGTGATTACATTTATTAAGCAATTTCATTTTCCAATTTATGCATAGATTTAGGACGGAGATGTTAACTAATTTAATCCTTTTGAGGTTAATCATAGTTTTATGAGTTAAAATTTCCAAGTATTTATTATTTAATTTATCTGTTTCATCTGATTTGAGTTCAGTTTCTGAGTATCTAATTTTAATTTGTCTATCTTTTTCTTGCAAGTCAATCAAATCTTTATTCCATTGTTTTTTCTTCAGAGGAAACCATTTTGTAATCTTACCATATAAATATGCTTTTAAAGCATCTGATAAAAGTATTTCAGAGATGTCCTTTGTATAATTCATTTCTATAAAGACCTGAGTTTCTTTTACAAAAAAAAAAAAAATCCTTTTAAGTTGGTTATATAGGCTGGAATATGTTTTAAGGGTAAGTTGTTATTACGTTTTAAGATGTCAAAAGTTATTGTATTATGATCAGAAAGTGGACAAGAAACCAATTTAACTTTAATTAATCTATTTATTAAGTCATTAGATATATAAACTCTATCTATCTATTCTGTCCTGAGTATCATGTTTATGTGAATCATGAGTTAACAGTAGTGAACCTGGGTCTGAGAAATCATATATATCTTTAATATGCAAAAGGTCTATAAATGTAATTAATTCCTTACCAGATGCAGGTATTTTCCTTTTTCTAATAGCATTAGTGTCATCCTCCCTTAGAATATAGTTAAAGTCTCCTGCCATTATAATACTACCTTTTGAAATCTGAATAATCTGATCTAGATGCTGTCTAACAGTCCTGACACCTATTCCAGGTATCCAATATAGATTAATAAACGTATATAATTTTCTATTAATTTCTAATGTTATTGAACAAAATAGCCCTTTGTCATCCTTATAAGAAGTAATTATCTTAGAATGTGAAATATATTTCTCCATAGAATAACTACACCTCTCTTTTTCTGACTATAATGAGAACTAACTAAAACAGAATATGAATTAGTATTAATTTTGTCTATATCGGCTTGCAACAAGTGTGTTTGTTGAAGAAATATAATCTGAGAGTTAAATCGTTTTAGAATTTTGTTTAAATTCTTGTTTAAAGAGATGCATTTAAGATAATACAAGCATTATGTGACATAGAACTCCATGAGATGGTATTATAAATTTCACATAGTAATTATGGTTGAGAATCACTTTCCAACATAAGAGCTGTATATATAAAAGTGAATAATCCTTGAAATGTATATATTTCACAGTGTATATGAAAACAGTAATAGCAGACATCCAGAAAAAAATGAATAATTACCATTGATGATAAATAAAAAATTACAAAACCTTCTTAACACCGCATGGAGTCTAAAACGTACAGCTTGACCACACAAACAATCCTTCTTATCAAGACAGTAAAAAAAAAAAAAAAAGGTAAGACAACATCCTCTCTGCTATTATCAGAATAAACAGATATTTTACTGTAATGGAAAGAAAATAAATAAATAATAACAAATAGTATGACTCTCATATATACCATTAATGCTTTCCAAAATGCCAACAGAGTATCTCTATATAGGAGAGGTAGATTATCTGTATTTTAAAAATCATATGTCATTTGAATAATAATAATAAGACAAAAAAAAAGGAAAAAAACAGCCCTTGTTGGAACTTTTTGTCAATAAAAAAAATCTGGATTTCTATTACTGAATACAATTAGAAGCATATTAACAGTCTACAACAAATCTTTGCAGGTGAACACACAAACTGAAAAAGAAAGAAAAACAAATTTTGTGATACAGGAATAAGAACCCCTAAAAACCTTATGAATATTTCAAGCTGATATTTACTATAAAAAAACATCCAATGTATATGAAATCAAGAGACAAAATGACTTATTAAATCATAAAAAATATTTAGCCTCCTTTTCCTATAAGCAATGATCCACTTCATTATATAATTATGTTCCAATATGTCCTTTTTAACTGGTATAAATTGCAAGGAAAACTTAACTATTTAGGTTCATAGGTTCATAGCTTAGTACTAAGCTAACTGCCCTTGTGAGCCATTTTAAGCCTAGCCAATTATCCCTTGTGGAACTCAAACCCTGCACCTTGTGTTTGTAAGGCAAACACCTTAACCATTAGGCCACCCTCCCAACCAATATGTGGTTGGTAAAAACAAGAAACTGTTGATGACATATAGTAGTTAAAGTGTTCAATACAAAAAATAGGTGACTCCAACATATTCTAAACTAGAAGAAAAAAAATCATTAGTAATATAAAAAACAAAAGGCAGCAAAAGTCATTAAATGATTCATCAGATACAGGCACTTATAGCCAGTATCAACTACAAATACACTAAGAATACAAAATATCATGTGGACTCAGCAAAAAAAAAAAAATCAAAAGAGCCAAAACAAATGGTGAGTAAAACTTGCAAAGAATTCTTGACAAGTGAATCTCACACATAAAAACATCCACAATCACCGCCAACCAACAAAATCAAACAAATTGAACTCTGCATCTCACAAAATATCCCCTTTCCCCACCCAGCTCAAATCACAGTACCAGAAAGTGCAAAGCATCACTTTCTTTCTCACATAATAAACAACCATTCATACAAAGACATAAATACTGGTAAAAAAAAGAGGACCAAGTGCATGAACACACAGAACTACTCACAGACATGACCAGTATTGTCTCCAAAAACACACAACCCAAGCCCCACCATACATCTCAACAGGACAGACACAATGCAAAAAAAAAAAAAAAAAAAAATCAGACACCAAACATCTGAGCAGGTCCAGAAAATTTTGCACATCAACTACAAAAACCACGTCATCATCCACCAAGTCAGAAACTCCTTCCTTCAAAAAAATAAAAAGACCACACAAATGTCTTGTCATATTTATGACAACAAATATAATAACTACTATGCAAAAGTAAAACTAAAATATGGGGATTGAGACAAAGAGAAAGGCACACAGGTTGCAGATAGAAATAAGTATAACATAATTAATACCAGAGAAGAACTAGAACAGGCTAAGAGGCATATTCATATAATATAATAAATAAATCAAAACATTAATTCTATAACAAGAAAGGAAGAGTCAGACCCAATATAGATTTCAAAAATGAAACAACTATAATAGAAAATGACCATAACACTACCACTATTCTTAAGTTATACTCTGATCAAAGAAATAAAATAATATATAAATATGTATGCTTGAATTAATATCTAATAAGATCTAAGCACCCTACTAAAGAAAGTGCATGTATGGAATGAAAGCAAAGTATTTTGCCTTAATAAAAGTAGATTTGAGTTTCCCTCTCCAGTCTTCAAGATGGACAATGAGGCAGGACCAATAGTGAGCTAAGATTAGTAAAATGAAATAAAATAAAATAGGAAAAAGTAAAATATATGTAATATAATGACAATGAGTAATATTTAAGTCATTCAACTTTTTTTTTCCTTCTTTCATCCTCCACCCAGGTCTCTCTTCCTGTCTTTTCAGGGAAACATCAATCCAATCCATGTCTCAGTTCAATCAAGAATATTATTTATTTTCAAAAAGGAAATAATTGCATCCACATCTTTAACGATTTTAATTTCATCATGAAGAAAGGTTTGTAGTCTTGCCAGGAACAACAAGTGAACTTTAATTTGTTTTTTCTTCAGTTCTCTAATTAAAGGAAGAAAACATTTTCTTTTAGAAATAGCAGAAGAAGAGTAGTCATTGTCAAAATGAATGATCATGTCATCTATTTTAATGGGAGACTTTGACCAAACAACTTTTAGAATAAGCTTCTTGTCTTGTGAAAAAAAAAAACTTACTATTGTTGCTCTCAAAATAGATTTGTTCTTTGCGGAAGATGCATTGACCTGTTCACTCTCTCAACACCAAATGATATAGCTTCAGGTAAATTTACAACTTTAGGAAGTCAGGATGTGAAGAAACTTGCCATATGATTTCCTTCTATTTTTTTTGGAAGACAAAAGATTCTAATATTATTTCTATGTGATCTATTTTCTAGATCATCCACTTTATTCAAGAGAATGGTATTTTGTTTTAATAAAAATTCAATATTGTGTTCATCTTCATTTAGTCTCCCTTCCATGTCATTTAGTGGACCCTCAATGCTGGAGATTTGAGTCTTCTGATGCTGTAAAGCCTCCTGAATTAGGTCCATTTATTTGGAGCATATTTCCTTAAAATTGTCCAGTTTTGTGTCCAATTTGTCCATTTTTACTGAGAATTCCTGGATATTGGCAAGAACAAACTGCAGTTCTTTTTAAAAAGTAGAATCCTGAGCACTGCTTTTTAAATGACTCATTTCCAAGTTGTTAGTATTGATGAATTTCCAAATAGACGTTTGACAGGAATATCTCAAAATATCAGGATAATTTCTTGACACTGTGTTGAAAAGACGTTATAGTATATATATCTTCATCAGAAAGGTTGATAAGATAGTTTTAAAATAATATTCCTGTCAGAAATAGATAAAATAGCAGATCAAATCTACTGTTATCCTGTCAGCATCCTGACCATGCTCAGCTGTGTGTGTTCTTGGGACTAGCAGTGTTAGGAAATATGATATGATATGGCTGATAAGGTGATCACAGAAGAATGCAAGATGGCTTGAGATAGAAGGAAAAGAAGGGAGGGTGGCCTAATGATTAAGGTGTTTGCCTTACAAATACAAGGTGCAGGGTTTGAGTCTCACAAGGGGTAATTGGCTAGGCTTAAAATGGCTCGCAAGGGCAGTTAACTTAGTATGAATCTATGAACCTATGAAGGATAGGACAGCTAGGGAAATGCATTTTCTCCAACTATGAGAGAAGAAATGTGCCTTCGGAGAGGGTTTGAAAACCCAGGAATAAGTTTTTGAGCTGGATGGCAAAGATACAAATTAAGGATTTATGAAGAATAGGACAGGTGGTTAAGGCAACTGGGTAGTGCCAGAGATGCAGCTAAAGATATTGGCTCCAATGCCAAGTAGACTCAGTAAGTCCTAAGTTTTCTTTTATCAATAAGTGCGTGTAGGCATGTATGGTTGGTAATCCGAAGTGTGTATGGAAGAACAAAATCATTTTTCTGAGTGCAAGATTCTTGGAGGACACAGATCATTTGCCAAAATGCTTAAATCACAAATGGGCAAATTGCCCTAAAATTATTGCTTCTGTGTTTTACTAAGCATTTGTGTTAGTATAATGAATTCAGAACTGCGACAATTAGTACTGAACCTGCAGATCAGTTTTGCATTACATCAGTGTGTTACACATGTGCTAATGATTTGAAAGTGACAAGCTGAAGTCTGCCTTTTGCAGCTATATCTCTGAATGTGTACTGTTGTTTGTCCTCATGTTAATTTAATTTCCCTTTTATGACCATATTAGATGCATGGACTACATTCACAGATTATGCTTCACCTCAGTGATGAGATAGTATCACAATTCTTTTAGACCTCATTTTTTTCTGTACGTTAACTGAATTTGAAACTTGTATTAAAAAGTCTTAAATTCAGGTGGGGTGGAACAAATAAACTAAATTCTAATTGTATACCATTGTACTGGTGTTTCTAAAATCATATGAACTGGATTTATGAGTAAGCAAAGTTCAAATATTTAACAGATTTTTGACTTTACTAAATCAGAATTAGATGCCTGAAAATATGTAAATTAGATAACTAGATTTGTACTACCACATCTGATCATAGCTCAGCTATGATAAACTGTGACTCCTGTATTCAAAGTATGTGTAACATAAGGTAGTAATTTGAAGAATAAAATAAACAAAGGTCTGATTAACCTTTGAGTACAATTGCTGATCAAAATTCAGGTATTTAATGTATGAATTTGATCCAGAGAGGTGTTTTGGGTTTAAATAGTACAGCTACTTATAGGGACAAGTTTCTTGACACACACACACACACACACACACACACACACACACACACACACATATATAAATATATATATATATTTATATTCACTTTATAATCTCAAAATACTAAAATACAGAATTTTAGTATCTTGAGACTATAAAGCCGAAAGCCCCCCAAAAAAAGACACCCACAACCACAAAATTCAAAATCACGATCATTCACATACACACACCACCACACAAACAAGCACACATACACCTACCTAATGACACTACAACAAACAAAACAACACACACAAACACAACATAACAAACACACTTACCCTACCTTTAAGCAGGGGGGCAAGCCCCCCTGCACGCCCATGTGGGGTCTGTGCCCTCCATACCCCTGCTACTTATATATACTAACTCCGAGGTCACACTAACACACACTCACACACACACACACACACACACACACACACACTAAAATCCCTACCCAATACCCTTACAAGAATACAACTTACCTGAATCCCCAGCTAAATCCACAAACTGCACTGCATGTCACGAATATGACAACACAATAGCGGGTTCAACATTTCCACATTCGATATTATGCAGTTTTGCGTAACTGCACTTTCGCATTTATAGTCTCAAAATACTAAAATTCGGTATTTTAGTATTTTGTGATTATAAAGTGAAACTATATATATATATATATATATATATATATATATATATATCATTCATAAATTCCATTTAGAATTTTCATGTCAGTATGTGGCCAGTTTTGTTTAGCTATGGATACTTCAAAGAAACCAGACATAATTTTATCGAGTTTTACCTGAAATTTTAAATCACTGAACCTTTTCGTTATATAAAATATTAAACGTTTTTTTCAGAGACTGCATGGCTTTAAAATTTTGCCTAATTATGAGCTGTCCATGTTTGACATTTCAAGGTCTACATAAACACTGTGCATAAATATTGATTTGATTGGAATATGAGAGAGTTAAAGTGATTAAATAAGTATAATTCCAGATATACCAAAATAATAACTCTGATTGAGTTTTATTCAGTCATAATATGTTGTCTTTTAACAAAAAGCATTATAGAGCATTACTGGGCACAGCCATATGGTCTCCATGGTCCCTGTATATATCTGTACAACTTTGGCATGTAAAGAATTAATAGGCATTATTCGATTATGATATCTTTAACATAAAAGTCTATAAAGGTTTGACTTATCTTGGACATTATTTTCTTTGTAGAAGGGGGCTTCATATAAATTAAATTCCCTTATTGAGACACTGCTTAGGAATTAGCTTCAGACATATTTATAAAGTGCAGAGAACTTTGCTCTCTAGGAGTTATAGAAAATCAGAGGCTGCAAACAATATTTTACGTTATAAGTATAATATTACTATGACATACCTAAAGAACAATTTATATGGGTTCTGAGGAGCACTTCAAAAGTGTTTTAAATGGAGCAAGGCTTTATTGACTTAAAGTTTTAAGAGGAGAGGAAATGAACATCATTCGAAACATTATTGTGCTAAACAAGAGATCACTATAGGTAGCAGTAATTCCTTGTATTAGTAAACGTTTGAGTCACTCTTCAATTACATCTTTAGAGATCAGAAGTTTGAAGTTTGTCTGAAAATACAATATGACTAGTAGATGTTTTGAAAGAATTATTAAAAATAGGCAGTTTCACTTTTCGAGTTTATCTGTGGCCAAAGTTGTTGGTACAAGTATCTCCTAATGTAATGAAATCAGTGCAGCTAACATCTGTTCATCTACTATCCACATCACACAATTACAGAACACTACCAGTCTGTGTATATCATTGCATCACACCCATTTTGTCAGCTCTCATCTGAATAATGACTTGTTAAATAATGTTTAGCTATATGCTTATTATTACTAGAAATAGCCTTACTATAAAGTATAACAGACTGTGTTAATTATAT
Organism: Protopterus annectens; assembly: GCF_019279795.1. Taxonomy (NCBI): domain Eukaryota; kingdom Metazoa; phylum Chordata; order Ceratodontiformes; family Protopteridae; genus Protopterus; species Protopterus annectens. The sequence goes on from NC_056733.1 coordinate 1,096,892,287, forward strand.
TTATTATGCAACTGTTGTATATTTATCTGTTTTTTTCTTCATCTGCTGTTTACCATATGAATTTATATCTGAAATTGTGTCATGTCTATGGCATTTGATTGTCCTATCTTCCTTATAAATATTATTTAATTGGCAAGTCTTTGGTCCTTCATATCATTATAGCCCTTTTATTGGCTATAGTTGTATTTTCTATTGTACGAATCAAAAGCAAACCAACCTCAGACGTGTTATAATCACAAATCCAAATCCAAATACATCATGCCAAAGCAGTAGAACAAGGCAAACACAGTTTTAATTTAGCAGTTTTGTCTAAACAATCCTAGACGTTTTCATAATGAAACATACTGAACACCCCATGATACTTAAATACCAGAAAAGTCACATGATTGTAAGAATATACAAAAAATGTTAAAACAAACTTTTTCTCTTATCATAAAATAGTAGCCCTCATCTTTAATATGCTGCTGATGGAAACTGAGTCATTTAATCTTGGAAACATGTTGCAGTGAATTTAATATGCTAGACAAGTTCACTTGCCTCTAAATTAGTTTTCCAGTCACTACCCATCAGAAACTTTACTACTTTTTCCAAACAAAAAATGTAAATTGCACAAAATTCTGGCAGGTAATGGAGTGCCTGTATAAAACAGTTATTGTATTTTGCATCTTAATGCTAAACATATGCTGACAAATTGATTTCCTAAAAGTATTTTCAGTTTTCCAATGTAGAATGCATTGCAAGAATCACATTTTGTAACATAAACAATCCCCACATTTTCCACAGGAGAAATTCCTTTTACAGTTTACTATAAAATCAGGTGGCATTTGAATGTAAACATTCTATTAGGTTTCTTACTTTCAATGTGGGGGGGGGGGTGCTCTCCAGTAAATTCTTAATTTTTCCCCCTTTTTTAAAAACAAATTTTATTTGGGTTCCAGTTTTGTTCCATAAACTAGGGTGCACACTTAATATGACCTTCCAATTCTTAGAAAATATGTTTATAAGAAAGGAAGCCAGGTGGGAGGAAGGTTACACAAAAGTTGTTGAGGAATTTGTGCAGTCCTTAATTTTTGTATTTCTGTCACTACCCAATTAGATTATTTACCACCCCTCCAGTAATAATTTATCATTTCTCTCATTCTAAATTTGCAATTTGATACTTCTTAACAAGTCAATGGGATACCCTCATTCTAAAAACACTTTCTTCAAAGTCTCTAACTCTTGCTGGAAATGTAATTCACTGGAGGTCACACATGACAGTCACAACACCTGGTCCTTAACTACACTAGCCTTTTGTCTGTGTGGAATAGTAACTTTGATTATCTAAGTAAGAATTAGAAAATGTTGACTTCCAATATACTACTGACTCAAAACAATATCTACAAAAGGTTTATAGATGGTCACATTAATGTAATTCAGAAAAATCAGAATACCATCAGTGTGTGAATTCAAAAACAAATCTGTTGTAGAGTTCAAACATTCAATAAGATTAATCTAATATTATGTTCTAGCTGCACATATCAAAAATATGCCATCTAAAAAGTGCAGATGCATCTGCACATGCTGAAACCACTCACTTACAAAAAAGTTGTCATAAGTTGGAGCACAGATTACCCAACAGCAATATCAGTTTTGAGGTAAAATAAATTCAGTTAACATTCTAACATTATGGTTAGTGAAACATTTGCTTTCCATCAGGGTGTCATTAAACCAACCGACTCCAGTGGAGTGTGGAATGCAAGAAAACAGATCAATTACATCAGTTGTACAAGAATGATATCTTGCTTAAGTTTAATTTGGCTCATGACTTCCAAGAAATGGTAGACATTTGTCATCAAAAAATGCTTTAACCTGTGAAATATGCATAGCATACATTTCAGTTTCTGACTTTCCTGAAGTAACAGTTGGTCTCAGTGGTAGGTCAACAAGGCACACTAGGGGATACCAAAGATCCCTGGAAAATTAGGATGGTCAGCTTGTAAGAATTTAAACAACATAGGTGAAATAGAATTTTTCAAAAGATCATAACAATATGTATTAATGCACCTGTATACAATACTTACTTCATTAAGTGAAACAGGTAGTTTCCATTATTAACATTTCAGTAATTTTCTGCACATAGTCCTGGTATTCCATAAGCAAGTTTCATAATACAAATAAGCCAGTTATTTTAAGGTAGAAAGCAATCTAGAGTCATCCCTGGGCAAGTTAAACAGCTGTTTATTTTCTTTCCTTTCCTGTAGACCAAATCATGCAGCTCAGTCTTACAAGGGGTTTCTTAAACCATCCATCAAATGGGGATTTGGGGGGGGGGTGGAGATTAAACATGATTTTCCTAGTCATTACTTGATGATCTTTTACCCAGGCATTAACTTGCTGGTCAGCTAAGAGTAGTTCCATTTCCTTTTATGCATGAATAATTTATTTATTCACTGTCTGAATGTAATTAAATGTATTGGATCATATGATGTTCTTACTAGCTGTCATATGACTTTTCTAGTATTTTAGTGTCATGTGATGTTCAGTAAATTTCATTATGAAGAAGTACAGAATTGTTTAGACAAAGGCCCTAAATTAAAACTGCGTGGCTTATTCTACTGCCTTGGACTGACGTGTTTTCATCTGGTATTATTGTATGGAGATTTCACTTATCAGTTCTCCAGTGAATGTGGAATTTCACAGATGCACTCCCTTTTTAATTCCCAGTTAACAAATGTAAAATAAATAAATACATAATCATGCGCTTGCTTGTAGAATGATGGATACTATCAAGATATTACTTAAAACCAGTGAGTGAGGAAATATAAATTTAAAGAATGACACATATGAGTGTCACTTTTTCATTTTTATAACCATAGGTGGTATTCCCAGTCCTGGGTTTCAGATGTACAAAGGGTATCCGTAAAGTGTGGCACCACACAGATATTCAAATGTAGTCAGCAGATGTTATACACACTGACTGTGTAAATGTACAGATGTGTTGATAAAGATGAAGATACATTTTATGTGAAGAGAAGAAGGTGCTGTGCATATTGGTGTACTATTGCAATTCATAGAGGTAAATGAAACAGGGGCACATTTGCATACAAACCACGTAAAGGACACTGAAATGACACAAATAAATATAAAATATGGGATTACTCGCTTCAGCCTGGAAATTTGTTAGGGAAACTGCAGTCTTTTTAAAGTAAGAAAAAATAATGTAAATATTATGCATTAATTTAGTTGAAAATGATGTACGATTATTGAGTTCACTTGTTTTATTTATGTGATGAATAATATTTATTACAATGGTTTTGGTGAATACTGTAAGCTAATCATTGCGGCATTAGTGGAAATGAGTACTGGTCAGTGAGAAATCATTTACTTTGGTGTCTTTTAGTGATTGCGCATACTTGATCAAAATGCAGTGAATTAATTCAGAAGTACTGATGTGGCAAGGATGTTTTCTTGGTTCAACATGTATATTTATTGGGAGATTCCTGTGTCACTGATTAATGAGAATTGACAGCATTATGATTACAAGAAAGTGCTAGGGGCTAAGAAGAAAAGGACAGAATTGTTAAACATAACTGCTTTATTTACTATCATTTATGTATTCATATTAGTGCAAACATTACTTCAGCATAACTTTACTTGGCTGGACTCTGCATGAGCATATTATTGTAGGAGTTGTGTCACATAACTTTTTTCTGAGGATGACAGGCAAATTCTCATTGTTTTACTAATGAGTGTTTTTTTGTGTATGACTGTGGCAATGTGCAATAATGGTAAAGAACAAGGGATCGAGGCAGAGAAAAGACAACTGAAATAATTTTTACAGGGTCAGCAAGTATCAGTAGATTACAAAGCTGATAGAACAGGTGCAACTTTGCATTTTACAATAAATCTGCTGATGGAACAGAAATAGGACAATGAATCACAAGTGGATAAAAGAGCACTTCATTAGCATATGCCATTTTGCATAATTTCTCATTCACATCTCTTTATGAGTTAATTTTCTTAGGCTTATTCATGGCCAATGTGCATTATTGCAAATAGCCTCTATGAATCATGACCTGGTTACACTCATCTGTAGACAGCATGGATACCTGTAATGCAGTCACACAATGACTATGAATGCTGGCCTATATTTCAGTAACTGATTGTTTTATAGATCCAGAAAGAAGAAAGAGGATAGATATTATCCAGAGTTTTATTGTGATTGCCATACTAAGGGTGTTGTACAAGTTTTTCTGCACTTTGTTTGTCCTAATTTTGATAAAACTACAGTTAATGTGCAAGGATTTCTGAAAACTTATGAGATATTGATAGCATCATAGTAGAATAGTAGGCCATTGACCCAAGGGGCATTTTTAAGCCTAGCCATGCTTTCTAATAAAATTGTGTAGGTCTTTTGGGGTTATATATGTGTATATATATATATATATAAATTATGCATGGGTAGTTGAGCAGTTACAAGCTTCCTCTGTCTAATGGAGGCATAGGTGCCAGACCAGTGGTATATTTATTGTTCCCCATCCACTGATCCAAGTTTTGCTTTAGTAAGTGCAGGGATGAACTCTGCTTCACATGGTTGGAAAGCCTGTTCCAGAGAGGGGGGGACTTTGAGATGCATACTTCTTCTTCCAGCATACACTGTTTACTTTCAGGCAAGGTTTAGGACCCTGAATAACGTGTTCCTGATGCCATGTGGCATGGATCAGAGGATGCTTTCTAGGAAAAGCACAGGTTGTCTATCAGCAGCCTGGAAGAATCTCTGAACACTCCGGTTGTTGCATATGCCTGGCCAGGTATATACCAAATGGGACATTGTACTCAATGATTGGTTTTATGAGAGCAGAGTGCAATGGAATGATGATATGTTTGTATCTAGATGCTATTCACCTCTACTTATAAGTTATGCAAAATAGAATGATTTCCTGAAATACAGTAGACACTGGGTGGTCAAAGTCTAAATTACTATCTAATGTGTTTCTGAATTTCTGACTACAGTGTCTACTGTTAGTGGTGTATTGTCAATGTAGTTGTTTGCTGGGGTGGCCAACTTTCTGAAAGATACTATGATGCACTTTATGGCATGGAGATTTAGACCATGACTCTGGCACCAGTTACTGATCTGAGTCAGACCTTCTTCAAGGACATTTATTTCTTCTGGGGATTCAATTACTGCAACCAATTTTATAATCATCTGCAAACTTGGTCAGCCAGATGACCCTGATGTTAATGTTGACATGTGAGAGATTCCAAACAACAGCAGCCCCATTACTGTTCTCTTTGGAACCCCACTAGTAACTGGCCTTTTTGCGGAGGTAGACTTCCTTATTCTGACTTCTTTGGTCCTGTCTGTAAGCCAGCTGAATATCTCTAGTGGGTGGTGTTGCATGTGTGTACCTAGTTTAGTGAGTTTTTCTACAATGCCTGAATGAGGTATTATGTCAAATGCCTTAACCAGGTTGAGTTAGACAGTGCACCATGTAGAAGTCTGGTAAATAAAATAGGTACAAACAAAACAATATACAATATGCACTACTAAAAGCAAATACAAAATATAAAACTAATATATTACTATTTATGTATCACCTAATTAATGGGTACTAACCCTAATAATGCCCCTTCCCCCATCCCTAACCCTACATATTACCTTAATGAAAGCTTTCTTGTAACATGTCACTACACAAGACACACTCTGACACACAAATATGCACAAACACACACTAACAACACTGCATCTATTCCCTTACTTAGCCTTGACCCTAACCCTAAAATACAACACTTACATACAAAACCTACCCCTCACTTATCCCAAACCCTAATCCTGTCTCTCTCTCTCTCACACACACACACACACACACACACACACACACACACACACACACACAGTCTCACTCCATCCAGCCCTACTCACTTTTCTTGACAAAACATTCCCTCAACATTTTGACCATTCTGCTATCTGTACCTTTGATATTAAATGCCACCCCTCACACTCATAGATGAAATGAATACTCAGTGAAATTGATGGGAACACATATATACACACATATATATATATATATATATATATATATATATATATATATATATATATATATATATATATATATATATATATGGGAACCTATCAGTTCCACGAAAGAACACTTATGAAGACCAGATCACCGAGACCACATCGCCGACAGAGCAGATCTCCAACAATGGTAAGTATAAGTAGTGCGGAACGGGGTGTATTCCCATTTCCTCAATGTGGTGCGATCTCGGAGTTGGTATATTTAAGTAAGGGGGGCTTGCCCCCCTGCTTTATACATGTTTTTTTTTTTTTTGATTTTGTATTTTATTGCGGAAATGGGAATAAATTCTGTTCTGCAGTAGTTATACTCACCTTTATCAGTGATGTGTTGTGTCGGCGATGTGGTCTTGGTAATTTGGTCATCAGGTAAGTGTTCTGTCGGGGATCTGATATGGATCCATATATATATATATATATATATATATATACATATATATATATATATATACATATATATATATATATACATATATATATATATATATATATATATATATATATATATATATATATTTATATATTTTATATATGTATATATATTTATATATTTTATATATATATATATATATATATATATATATATATATATATGGGTCTACATTGTATTATCGAAAATACGGGTAACTGAAAATGCACTTTCGTAAAAAATAAAAATAAAAACTAAATAAAAAAACACACTAAACATGATTATGCAGGGGGCAAGCCCCCCTGCACTTCCCATGTGGGGGGCTGCACCCGTCACACCCCCACTTTAATATTTTCAATCCGAGATCACACTTCAGTGGGGAAAAGGGAATATTCCCTTATCCCCAATGTACCACAATCTTAACAAGAGTTTGCTTAGTTGTACATTAGCACTACACATTGAGGTACAACTAACGTTACATGCAAACTGCATGTTTTTTTTTTTTTGCGAAAGTGCATTTTTGATAAAATGCACTTTTGCTAAAGTGGGTCTGTGAAACTACAGTTCGATGAACCATACTTTCGATGTAACAACTAGGACCCTGTATTTTATATATATATATATATATATATATATATATATATATATATATATAGGGTTCCTATTGCCAGATCGAAAGACCATAATCGCAAATACGAAAAGAGCGACATGTATTGCGCAAAAGACAGAAACAACGAATGTCCAAAATAGCGTAAATTTAAATGTCGAAGTGTAATGGTTGGCCCGTCTGTGGTATAGCTCCGTAAGGTAAGTGTGCAATAGATAGGACTTTAAGGATAGGATGTGGGTTAAGGTAAGTGAATAGATAGGTAATGTATGTAATATTTAGTGTAGTGTTAGAAATAAGGTTTTATTTAACTGTATGTGTGTGTATTATTTATTTTATTTGGGTGTATGTCTGTAAGGGAAGTGTGCGGTAGTTACGGACCTTAGGGTTAGGGAGGGTTTAAGGATAGCGCATATATAGTTGTGTATGTGGGATTTAGTGTAGTGTTGGAAGTAGGGTTTTGTTAAATGTATGTATGTGTATTATTTATTTTTTTGGGTGTATGTCTGTAGGGGACGTGTGCGGTAGTTACGGACCTTAGGGTTAGGGAGGGGTTAAGGATAGTGCATAGTTAGTTGTGTATGTGGGGTTTAGTGTAGGGTTAGAAGTAGGGTTTTGGTGTTTTACTTTAGGTTAGAAGTAGGGTTTAGTTAGTGTATGTATGTGGTTTATTTATTTTGTGTGGGTAGGTAGTATGAAGTGGGTAGTGGGGCTGGCCGACTATGACAGTTCGTTATTTTATTTTTAGCTGTTTAGTGCATTCAGGATTTTCATGGTTCGTGTTATAGGTGTCGACGTTTAGGTATTCACATAAAGGGTTTTTTGATTAGGTAATATAGACCCATATATATATATATATATATATATATATATATATATATATATATATATATAGGTTCATAGGTAGGTACTAGACTATCTGCCCGAGGGCATTTATAAGCCTAGCTGGAATGTGTTGGCTTTCGCCGCCCCCTTAGATTACTTCCCTGTACCTCTGTCCAGCAGATCCACGTGATCCCTGGGGTAAACTTTCTGTTTCCCATCCACTCATCAAGGTTTCTCTTGAAGAGGTTTAGCGAGGAGCTCTGCCTAATGTAGATTGGAATCTTGTTCCAGAGCATGGGAAGTCTCTGGGACAGGAATCTATCCCTCCAGCACTTCCTATTTATTGTTGTGGTGAGGTTTAGATCCCTGGAGCATGTGGCTCGAGGGGATATGGTTTTCTTTAGGTGGAGCATGTCCATCAATTCTGGGTTGGACATGGCCTTGTATGTCAGGCAGAGATCACCTCTGAGTAGGCGGTATGCAACCGAGTACAGCTGGAGTTTCTTCAGTCGAGCTGCATAGGGCATCTGCTTTAGGCCAGTGATCCTTTTGGTGAGGTACTTCTGTGGTCTTTCCAGTTGTTGCAGGTGTCTTCTACGGTACATCCCAAATGGGGCATTGTACTCTGTGATGGGTCTGATGATTGATGCGTAGAGGGGCCCAATGACCTCTTTCGATCTGGATACAAACCCTTTTGTGATTAGGTGGGCCACATAGAAGGATTTTCTAACCACTTTGGCAATGTGATTATCAAAGGAGAGGTTACTAACTATTTAGGTCCCCAGATCCCTTATTACATCTTCTGTATTTCGGGGGCTACCACCTATGTGATAGTTTGTGGGTACTTTGTTTTTTTCAAAGGGGATGACTATGCACTTTTTGGAATTTAGCTTGAGGCCATGGTTTTGACACCAGATATCTGTCTCAGTGAGACCCTTTTGGAGGATGTCTGTGTCAGCTGGAGAGTCAGTTATAGCCCCTAGTTTGCAGTCGTCTGAGAACTTAGTCAGCCATAGTCCACCTGTGCTTGCCTGTACCTCTGAGAAGTATATGCCGAACAGGAGGGGTCCTAGGACTCAGCCCTGGGGAATGCCATTTGTAACTGGTTTAGAGTCAGACCTAGCTTCAGCAACTCTTACCATGTGGGTTCTGTCCATGAGCCAGTTTGCAACCCATCTCCTGATGTAGGGGTTTATGTTCAGGCTGGTGTGCTTGTCTATAATACCTGAGTGGGGAATGGTGTTGAAGGCCTTTGCGAGGTCTAGGTAGGCTGTGTGGAAAACCTTTCCCTCATCTGTAGCCTTGGTAACGGTCTCAAAGAAGTCCACCAGGTTTAGGAGGCATGATCTGCCCTTAATAAAGCCGAACTGGGTAGGGTCCAGTGTTTGGAGGTTCCCAATGTCCCTGTTAATGAGATCCATGATGATGCACTCCATAGCTTTGCAGACCAAGCTAGTCAGGCTTATAGGGCGATAGTTCCCGGGGTCTGTTGTGGCTCCACCTTTGTGGAGTGGAATAACCGTTGCTGTGTGCCACTCTGTGGGCACATAGCCTGTGGAGAGGCTGAGTTTAAACAGTGTGTTTAGGTAAGGGGTTACTTCATCTTTGAGCTCATGTAGGATGCAGCCTGGGACACCGTCTGGTCCCATTGATGCTGTATTTCTGGTTTTGGAGAGGGCTGTTTTAACCTGAGTGTCTGTGATTTCAGGAGCACTACATTCTTCTGGTAATAGTTATGGGCCATTTTGGGGGTGAGAGGGGGGTGAAGTTTGCACTGAACCTGTCTGCCAGGATGTTAGCTATATCGGTCGGTTCTGTGTATTTTGTGCCATTCTGCACTAACTCCAAGCAGATCTGAGAATTGCCACTTAGATTCTTGACATAGCTAAAGAATGCCTTGTGGTTATCTTTGGAGTCCATGGCAATTTTTCTTTCGAAGCTAGCCTTGGATGATTTTATGAGGAAACATAATTTCTTGCTGATGCTGATCAGGGATGTCTTTCCTTCTTGGGATTTTACTCTTTTCTGTACTAGTTTCCTCCTTCTATTGTATAGCTTGTTTATGGCAGGGGTCCACCAGACTGGTTTCCTTTTCTTGGAGGAGTGAGTCTTGGTTTTGTTTGGGATAGCATGATCCATGCATTCTTCTATGTGCCAGTAGAGTGCATTAGTAAAGGATTTTGCAGCTTGGACAGTGTCATCCTTTAGCATGGGGGCTTTGAAACTTCCCACCTCGGTCTTAAGTAAAGTGAAGTTTGATTTTGAAAAGTTTTTCATGGTGATTTCTTTGACATTTCCCAGGTCTTAATGAAGCATGTTCCATATCGTAGTAATCGAATAAAACACTGTCGATGCCAGGAATTGCTGTTAAATAACTTTTAATTCACTGTTAAAACACAGACTGAGCTCTTTCATCCCCTCATGGGGATTTCATCAGAATCTAACATTCTCCATTATTATCCCCTTTAAATACCATCTGATATCTGATGTCATCATTTAATTAATCAACAGACATTTTGTTTAAAACAATAGCAACCATGTATATCTCAGAAATTATTCCTATATATATATTTATAAAAACACAACTAATTGATATATCCTTGGTCCTAAATAAAAACATAGAAAATGTAACATATATATTATAAAAATCACATAAAATGAAATGTTTGAAATAAATTGTACAAGGCTTATACATACAATATATTACGTATATTGTTCAGCCCTTTTAATTAATACAGGCTTAATGGATATAATTTCATTTAATCCAGGAGGTATATTAGCTTGCAGTCTAATCTGCCATCTAGTCTCCTTTTCTTCTATCAAATTCTTATAGTTCCCTCCTCTAGGATTTCTTAGTACTTTTTCCAAAATACAGAATTTGAAACTTTTGCAGTTAGTAGACAATTGCATATGTCTATATAGGGCATTGTTGTTGTTACAAGTGTTTATTTGATAGCCATGTTCGTACATCCTGTCCCTTAATCTCCTTTCTGTTTTCCCCACATAGAAGCTTGGGCAGGATGTACACATGGCTAAATACACAAGCCCCTTAGATTGACAATTCCATATCGTGTTTGTTGAGTATTTTAAGTCTTAAAATGTAGTTGTAGGTATTAGTGCTTTCACCCTTATACATTTCTTAGGGGCACTTGTGGTACGGGTGGACATTTATTTACATTCACGTACATGCACTTGCTCTAAAATGCATTGTATTTGGACATATGCATTCAATCTTATATAGCACCCCGATAAGGAATTACGAACCGGGTGCATACTTTTGTTCAACTAACTATTTAAATGAATGTCATATTCTATTTCATTATATTTAGGATCTGTTCAATTCCATTTGCATCCCTATAAACATTTTTATAACATTTTTACAACATTTTTATAAGGTTTATTCCTATATTTCATAGTCCACCTGTTTTATTAGTTTTATCACTATGCATTTTAATTCATTGATACAACATTTAATCTACTTAATTTTTATTCAACGTACATACGTAGTTCTTGTATTTAGATATTTGAAAAGTAGTATGATAGCTCTGTGTATATTCTAAGAAGTAATGTCAACTTAATTGACTGTGAGGAACTTTGTATATAGTTTTTTTGCCTTTAAGGTTTTTAATTAACACTTAGTACACTTAATTGATGACTAATTTGGGTTTTAAATGTAGTAGGTTGGATTGTTTCTAATGTATTCTGAAGAGGTCTGCTTATGAAGCAGACGAAAAGCGCTTCAATAAATTTTGGTGGTTGAAACTACATCCTGGTGGTCTTTGAGTGGTCACTGACCAGGTTTCACAGCATCTACATTAATTTCTGGATTCTCTCAGCTGTTTTTCAGTGTTTTGTTTCAAAAGTATCTTATGGTGATTTCTTTGACCAGAGGTGGTGGTGGAATGTGGATATCCAGAGTGATGAGTTTATGGTCAGATCTAACCAATGAGGGGTTGACGTCTGGTGTGGAACAATGGTTGCCCATGTTGGTAATGACCAGGTCCAATATGTTGTCACCTCTGGTGGGGGTGTTGACCAGTTGATTCAGGACATTTGAGTTTATAAATTCTAGGAAATGTTGGGCAAGGGAGTTTGTACTTGAGTAGTTCTCCCAGTTAATGTTTGGGTAATTGAAATCACCCAATATCAGGGTGTTTGTTAGGACCTTTATGTTTCCAGGAATGCAGAGTGAGGGTCCTGGGACATGGTGGGTGATCTCTAGCAGGCTATAATTTGAATAGCAGTTTTGCCCATTGTTAGTTGCACGTGGATGATCTCTAAAGCATTGTGCTGTGCCACTAACCTGGAGGTGTGGGTATCCTTGATGAATATGGATACCCCCCCGCCTTTTGTGTTTCGGTCCGGGTTTTGTGGCCAAAATGTATGGTATGAGAGCCTGGTAGTGCTGGGGTGCTCTTTGGAGCCTTAAACCAGGTTTCTGTTGCTGCAAATATATCAATTTTCTCCTTACTGAGGAGTCCCTCGAGTGCGCGCATTTTGAGCTTTAGACTTTTGGCATTGAGTAGCATTACCCTCAGTTTTTTGTTACTTGTGCTATTTACGGCGGTGGGATTGTCTTTTAAGCCTTCCTTAACAAAGGCACTATGGGGGGGGGCAAGAGTCTTGGCCAGTATTCGAATGCCTAAGGGTGACAGGTGCAGGCCATCTCTAGCGAAGCAGCGTGGCTTGTCGAGCATGTCATCCAAGGCTTACAGACACTGGATCCCCTTTGAATGACACCAGAAGCTTAGCCAATTGTTGAAATTGATAATTTTATATATGGAGAGAGAGAGAGAGAGAGAGAGATACACCCACAAACACACACACACACACACACACACACACATATATACATACACACATTAAGGAAAGGGCAAATTTTTCAATCGCTGCTGTTCATGATCTCATTCAGGAAAAGTCAGTAATGTTCCGTCAGGTCAGCTGATCATTTTTCCCATATGTTGATGAAATAAGTATTTGAAGAGAGGTATAACATGTATATATATATATATATATATATATATATATATACCTGTATTAATATTCATAATCAATGTCCCAATGAAAGAGAAAAGTAGTCCAGTCTTTTTTAAGCTTTTAACTTTTAGGAGTTTACTAAATACAACAATGCAATGTATGTTCATATATAAATAGCTACATATTGATGTGTTTGGAATCTGGCTGCCAAAGCTTTAACATTACAGCAACAACCGTTAGTGCAAGCTCTAATTCAAAGTCTGCCCAAACCCAGAGCAAAGTCTGTGGTATCTAAACCCAACAACCAAAAGTCTTTATGGCCTAGAGATCGTAAATCCATCCAAAGGAACCATGAGGCTGTGTGCTGTTCTTTGTCCATGCCATTTGAGCTACAAGATAATCCCACATCATGTCTACATAATTGGACTTGTTACCATGACATCTGTGACATTTAATCTCTTGGAAAACCTCCCTACTGTTATGTCTCGGTTGAAAAATTTGCCACCAGTGTAAATTTTTAAAACATGTAAGTGCAGCAATTGTGGCTACAAAGGTTCCTTTTAAGTCAGGAGTATCTTGTCCTATTTAACCTGAAAAAGTCTTAAATCAAAGTGCATTTCCCCAACAGCAAATTTAAATGGGGAGTATGAGCCAGAGACAAGGTGTCCTCTGTTAGCTGAATATAGAGAACAGCAACTGGATGCAGTACTAGTCACTTGGAAAACAATGCATGACTGAATGGTGTGAGGAGGTTTCTTAAGCACAGGTCTAAAGGTAGTGCAAAACAGACTGTGGCAATAACATGAAATATGAGATAATCAGATGTGGAGGAGCTCAGATGATTAATGCCTGCCTGTTTAAAAATATGTGCAAAAACCTATAAATTCATAAGTAAGTGATATACTGCCATCCGTACACTTCATGTAAATAATGTTACACTGTAGTGCTGTTGTTATATAATGATGAGAAACTATTTTGAGAAATGTGTATATATATATATATATATATATATATATATATATATATATATATTATGGGTAATACAATGCAAAGGTTATTCAGACAGAGAAGTCAAGTGAACAGAAAGGCACATTACAAAAACTAGTACACTCAAAGAACATTATGAGAAGATGGGGGCGAGCGACTTTGGACAGGAGACTTGAACCCAGGGAATGGTAGTTATCTGGTTTGAGGTTGGGGAAGGTAAATGACTGAAATGATAGAAGGAAGAAGAGTGTGGGGTAGTGGTTGAGGAATGACTGGAAATAGCAAAAGAATGTAAAGGCAAGAAGAAAGGGAAGGGAATATCCACTTCTGAATATATGGGAATATATGAGAAGAAAACATAATCTCAAGCCAGGATAAATGTAGAATTCAAGTGCCAGCATGTGTAGGTCTGGGGGTAAATCAACATAACAGGAGGTGATAAAAACAGCAATCATCTCAGGAGATACAACTGCTAAATAGTATTAACATAAGTAAGAAACTTTAGCAGATTCAAAGGCATAAAGTAAAGGACAGACAACAAGTAGTGATGAGGGCAGTATGTGTAGGGGGAGGCACAAGGAGAAAGGAGAAGTAATACAATAAGTCACTTGTAGGCTTTTTCATAAGAACATAAGTGGGCAGCAGCATGGAGATGCTGGGTGTAAGTCCAACCAGTGGCCAAGAACTGGGAGGAAGGGAGATCCATCTAGTCCAGCTGTAGGGGATGGCATACAAAGGAAAGGGAAAAGCACTCTTAAATGGAATATAGGGGGTATTTTTTAATATAGTTAAGAGATAGAAATTATGTTAGCAGGTGCACAGGATAAAAGTGGACACAATGTTACTTAAAGAAATGAAGCTTAAGGTAAAGGACTAAAGAAAGCTAGTGATGATAAATGTTGTATAGGTACAGGCACACCATATCAGAGGGAAAACAGGAGAGGAGTAACAGCTTTATTCAGGAAATGGAAATAGGTTCAGAGAAAACAAGGCAAATGAGGAAGGAATGTGGTTCATTTGGGAGAAGTAGTGGAGGATAGTAAGCGTTTATGTCTCTACTAAAGAGGATTTATTATTAAATATTCCTCAAGGAGTAGAAGAAGTCATCCAGGAGGTTAGAAGAGTATAATAAGACTATGAGGAGACTTTAACCCAACACTTAATGAGAATTTAAACATGATATGAAGAAAAAATGGAACAGGAGTAACCAAAGGAAGTTGAAAAGAGATAGTTGTGGGGTGCTGAATAGATATTTGAAGAGACTGGCACAGGAAAGTTAAACATTATAACTTTGAGGGTTACTTTCACATTGTTGAATAGTTAGTTGGTTGACAAAGTGAAGTGCTTATAAAATTGATCAAACCTGCTTCTTGTCAAGTGGCAAAGATGTCAAAAGAAGTTTGATCAAATGTGTGTGTGGGTAAGGTAAGTGTGAGTTCAGGATTTTAATGCCCAAACATTTAGACATTTTGGGTGTGAGAGTGTGTGCATGTGTTTGGGGGGGGGTAGAATAAGAGTAAGGACCAGGGACAGAGATAGAGTTAGTGTTGTACATATGTGTTGCTGACTGTCTTGTGTAGCGGTAGTGATATGGAACATTTTTTTTTGTTTAAGGTAGGTGTTGGGTTGGGGATTGGAGTAGGGATAGGGTTAGCACAAATTAGTAAGGTGGTAGAGGGGGATTCTAATATGTATTGACCCTAATCCCAACTCTATTACTATCTTAGAAAAAACTTTCTGTACACTACCAGTAATCAAAGCCTGTCTGACTGAAATGTCAGGGTTTTGGTTGACCTACCACAAAACAAAACTCGTTGGTTTCATATTTTGATTTTTTTTCAACAAGGTAAGTTTCAATAACTAGTGTTTGATTACTTTGCATTCAAATATTAATGTATTTGACCATTTAAAATACACTCATTTATGAGATCCAGTTAGAATCAAGGAAGTATGTTAGACTGTTTTGACTGTTTTTTTTTTTTTTTTTTTTTTGTCAAAGGCATTCAGGCAAATAATCTTCAACCATTTGTTCTACAGCAAATCAGGATGAACAGTTATTTTCTAAAAGGAGGCATATAAAGCTCAGTATACAAAACATCAATGTTGTTAGGGTTCATGGCAAGTCATATGATTTAGAAGTGCAGAGGGGGCCCATTATAAAACCTAGATTTTTCCCTGCTTTCAAACATACTGAAAAGGCAAACTTCTCAAATGTACATCTGCAGAACACTCAGAGTAAAATCACTCTACACTTCTTTTTAGGTTATTTACTCCCACATCTTCTTTCTTGTACACACACACACACACACACACACACACACACACACACATATATATATATATATATATATATATAGATTAGATATAGATATATAGATATAGATATATAGCTATATATACATACATACACATAGATGTGTATGTATGTGTGTGTCTACACACACACACACACACACACACACACACAAACACAAAGGTATTGATGTAGACATACATTCTCTCTTTTGTCATACAACATCAAGGAAATTAAATAAAACACCTGGTAAGGGTAAAAGTTGAGGCAAAGTAACTGAAAAACTTGACTGAATTTCTGTAGGACATTCATCAGACCAGATGAAGTGTAAACAAACACTATCCACATCACTCAATCCATCAAAGTGCCTGCATTTAAACATAACTTCACTTTTATGCTGATATGAAAAAATATACACAAGGAATGTTTTGTTTTGCCAGAAATTCAAAAAATATATATTGTTTATAATCAATTGGTACTGACTGACAGATGAGGAGAGTTTGTAGCCTTTTGCAGAAAAGTGAAGAACAACAGCAGTTGAGTTTGAATGCAAGTGACAGTCCTAGATTGAATGATTCCATCATCATCAAAAGGACTTTAAATTTCTGGTTATCAAAATAAAATGTTAGAGGTGAACTTTTTTAATAGGTCATCAAAATAAAATATTAGAGGTGAACATTTTAGCACTGACTGATTAGTTCACATATAACTTTTAAAACAATATATACTTGAGCCCATGAACATGTTTTAACTTTCTAATGAAGTCTCTCTTCTTTTTTGAATGGAAAAATGCTAAATAAAAGTTATTTTATTAGCAATTCCTGGAGTTTTGGATATTTGTTACAGTCATAACAATGTTTAGTCATTACAAAAGGTGCCACTTTGGGGGGGGGGGTTCTGCCTCAGGCACTATGTTTATGGAGAAATACATTCAGACAGATGCAGTGCTCCTAGGTAGAAAAAAAATATCATTTTGAAAAAAAAAGTACACACTGAAGGTTTCTCTTAACTGTAATGGTATAGACAACATATTCATAAAAAGGTAATCCACTTACTAGGAGACAATTTTGGATGCTATAGCTGTTAGATACATGGCAACAATTTTCTGAAAGTTCACTGAATATCTCATTAGCCAAGAACAAGGTATATACAAATGCTTAAGGCTGAATAGTCTGGACAGGAACTTTATCTCCATCCAAAATATGGGTCTAATATCAAGATGGGTATAAAAACTAAATAACATGAACCAGTTGTAGAGTGAGTAGTTGCATTTTTAGCTTTTATGATCTTTTAATAACTATATCAGATGTTGGCTTAGTGGAATTTTTAACTTTGAAGTAAGATGATTGCAGTAAGCCTGTCCCATAGGAGCTGCCTATTTTACTTAGTCATTTTTAAAGACTGAATTGTTTTATAAGTATGCATATTAGTATGTATGGATGTATGTACTTGTCTATTTATCATTTACTGGAAATCTGAGGCAAACCCATTTTCTGTGTAGACACAGACTATAAATTTCTACATAGAGTAATATCCATGTGATGAACAAAACATGTATCATTATAAGGCATATGTATATACAATAAATGCAACTCTACCTGGCATATTGAAATTCACTACAGAATATATTAAGTCATCTTTCTGTAGTTATGTCAGGAAGTTATACTGCCTACTCTGACCCAAAGGAAATAGTTAATATCCTAGCTGACAAATTTAGTGCAAATCTTACTCCACAAATAGTTATAACTATTCCACAGATTTCACAGTCACAGCCACCCTCTTTACTTGCTATGGAATAACTCCTGTCAACTTTCTCAAAAGCTAATAACACTTCATCCATAGGGCCCAGATAACATACAAAGTTACCTGATTGTCAGTACAAAACATGGCCTCTCTAAACCCCTCCTTTACATCTCTACTGGTTACATTCCTGAGGCCTGGAAAACAGCCATTTTATTTTGTTACATGGGTTGGCCAAATCACAGACTATGGTAACTATAGTTCCATTAGTCTCACAAATACATATGTAAAGGTATGGAATATATTACTCAGGCATTATTAATAAGGACATTGAAAATCTGTTAACTTTGGACACTCATCAATTCAGCTTTGTCCAAAGAGGTTCTACCTCTTTAATTTTATTAATTTCTTTGAGTAAGTCTCCAAAGCAGTGGATAGCAGTTACCTAGTACATATGGCATATATGGACCTGGACAAGCCCTTTGATACTATTCCCCATGTATGCAGTATTGACAAATTTGTAAATCCGAATATTAATCCTCATGTTGTATGGTGAATAGCTAACTGGTTGTCTGATGAAACCTATGTGGCTAGGGTTGCTATTGCCAGTTCTGAAAGCAAAAAGTTACCACTTGTGTACCACGAGGTTCAGTGTCTTGGATCATCTCCTATATGGCATTCATTTCTTAGACTTTCAGGCTAACACCAATGGCCTATGGTTATCTAAGTTTGTGAATGACTATAAATGAGAGTTGTTTTTCGATCTTCCACTGACTTACAATTACTTCAACATTGTTTATGCTATGTTAACAATTAGTGCAAGGAAATGGTCTCATATTAAATGTAAAAATATGTAGCATAGTTAATTTTGATCAAAAATATTTCTTATGCCATTAGTTGACACACCCCTCCAATTAGACCCCATTGTAGTGATTCTAGACAATCTTGCTGATGATTTATCTTTTAGCTATCACATCTCAGCATAAGTTTGAAAAGCCTTCTATCAGGCTTGCCTAATTTCCAAAGGAAATCTTAATGCCTCTTTACTGGTATTTCATTGGAATCATTATTGAACATAAGGTTCCTTTTGGCATGTATTTTTTTGAGCATATGATTCAACTTGAGAGGCTTTAGAGATTCTTAACTAAAACGTTCAGTGGCATCAAAAATCTTAGTTATCTGGTCAGCCTTGCAGCCCAGTCACTTTTCTCATTTTCTTATACCACTCCTTTACAGGGATCTGCATGTAGCCTTTCACACCGTGAAAGATCCAACCCTCTTTGACCTCCTGTTCCTTTGCAGAACAAATAGTTTCTTGTATAACCATATAAAGGAACTAATCCTTCATCAACAGATGAATAAGATATGTTGGTGAAATAGTCATTTTTCAATGTATCCTTCACTTCTGGAACAAACTTCTACTTCTTGTCAAGCCAAACATCCTTGCAACCTTTAAGATAAATTTAGATAACTGAATGGGTGGCCTCAACTTCCCCCCCTGTCTGTCTTGTACTATCCTACTTTTGGCTGTAGGAAACTTGAATAAGGTCTATTAGCTAAGCTTGTAATGGTTTGCAGATTGTCTAGTACTTGTCCATGAGACAAAAAAAAGCTATGACATAGTAAAGATATTACATAGAATGACAAATCCATATTATGTCTGAAAATAGTCTCATACTCTACAAAAGTTCACATCAATGATATATACTTGTTCTTTAACTTCATATAAAGGGGTGTGAGAGAGAAGAAAGGACAAAAACAAGCACAGGATGAGGAATACAAGGAGAACATAAAACTGGGATAAGGTGACCGTTATAAGAGAAAAGTTAGAAGTCAGTTTTAGTTTCACTTTATTTGGAAGCGACGTTTTAGCAATGATCTGAACATTTGTACATTAAATACTTAGCACATTTAAAGTGGCAATTTATTTCATAATTTGGAGGCAAATATTGCAAAGGTGAAATGACAAGTGTTTACAGGTATTAGGAACACAGCTAAGGTACATACTTATAGAGTTCAGAGGGTGAACAGGAGAGTATGAATTTTAATTAGAGTGTAGAGCAGTACATTTATTGAGTGGACAATTGTTTCATCTATCATTTGAGACAAATCTGAGTAACTCCGGAATTCAGTGCAATTAATTTGCTTGGATGTGATACAGTGATGAGTTCTAGCTGGATGGTCAGCATTAAGTTTAAAGTTTTGTTTTTGATAAACTCTGAATTGAATAAGAGGGGTGAGTGAAAATTGGATAAGATATTCATGACATAGAGCAGGCTAAGGAAGACAGAGACCGTTGTCTGATCCATAACTGGGGCAGTACAAAGTGAGCAGGTATTTTGGACACAGGCTGTGCAGTACCACCAATGCAGGTATTCATTTATTAAACAGCTGTGGTCATTTGAACAAAATAATGTTTATTTATTAGTAGATATTTGGCTAGTTCTGTTACTGTTAATGGAGGAACATTTTCCCTTTTGGGTCCTACTTAGAAGACATTGTTATTTTTTTTTCACCTTTGGGTTGAGGAGACACCATTCTGGGAGAAACACCTAGGTTGCCAGTTCAGGTAGCTATTACTGTGACCACTATTATAGATAACTAAGCATTCCATTATATTTTATGTTACTATTTCATGTTGCTGTTGGTTAAACAATGAAAGAGGATCATGTGAAAATGGTATCACTAGTTTGTGCTTGTTTATTCTTGTCTGACATTTCCTGTGTTACTCACTGTATGTATCAGTCTGTCACATGCTAATTTAGTACACTTTGTAATCCCCACATTATTCATACTTTTGTATTTTACTTTGACTCCAGCAAGGAGAAACATCATCTTAGATATTATCATAACAAGCCCACTCTCTCTTTTCACTCCCTTGTTTTGTCATTATTTCTTTAGTCAACATTGATCTTTACTCTGTCAAAACTGATTGTGGTATTTTCTACATTAAGTCAAGAACAAGAATCATGTTAATTGAAAATAAATGTATTATGTTAGATTTTTAAAACATTTATTACAATTTTATAATGTTGTTTTTTTTTTTTTGGAAACAGATTGAAACACTGTTCTTAATGATCCAAACAAAATCCTTTAGAAGGCAACTGATAGTTTCTCTTAAATTATTAATCATTGTATTCAACTTTTGTACCATTGAAACACTAGGACATTCAAAACCAAATCCTTATGATAGAGCCACAAAATGAATAAGTAGAAAAAAAGGTACTGCATAGCCTTTGTAAATAATCCTAACATCTAAAACAAATTGAGATAGAATTAAGTACAAAATAAATTGACCTTATCAAATCATGATCACAACTGGAAGAAACCCTGGTAACTGGGGATTAAAGGAAATAGCAAGGTAGACTTGTATTATATTATATTATATTATATTATATTATATTATATTATATTATATTATATAGTGGATTTTGGAACTTTTACTTATTCATATTTAGGTGTTTTTTTCATTTTATATTAATACATACATAAATACATGAATGAATGAATGAATGAATGAATGAATGAATGAATGAGAAATAATTACCACTAGAGTAAGAATAGTAGATGCACTGTACTGTAAGCAGTAATGTGATGTCCCATCTGCACAATTTTCTAAAATAAATAAATAAATTAATACATAAATAAATAAAATGGGGCATTTCTATGACAATTATATACCATGTATAACAAATGATGTGACTATTGCAGTATCAAGTAAATTAAATAATACTTGCAAAAAAAACTAGGTGTATTCTTCAGTAGAATTAAGGAAAGCTTTACCAAACCAGTGTCTGTCATGACAGACTTAAAATCTGAATGCATTCCTGATCTTTGGCAAGTGGCATTCCCAGCATCTAATCATAAAGAGGGAGGGGTACATCAGCTTCAGACCCATTATCACTTCTCATTTACTTACTAAAATTATGGAAAAGCCCATAATGGAACATACCCAAAAATGATAAGGTAGATCCACTACTCAGCAACAAGGAAAAGTATGGGTTCATCAAAGGGAGATCATGTTTCTTAGTTTGGTGAGTTTCTTTGAATGTGAAAAAACAAATCCTACTAGAAGAGTTACTGTACCTGCTACAGTTGTTAAATGTGTTAAAGGATCCAGCACTATTCTGTTAAAGAAATTCACAGCCAAATTAATTATAAATACAAAATGCACTGAGAGTATCGTTGTCTAGAAATCAGTAGCAAGTCAATGTTACAAGTCATTAATCCGTATCTAATGAAGTATTAAACACTGCAATAGATTTTAGTTTTGGGGTTCTTCTATGTGTTTTTGTTTCTTTCAGATAAAGAACTGGGGATAACCAAACATTTAAATGACTGCAAACTTGGTAATATGATTATATTATTAAAGATACTGCCATTCAACAGGTTGGATGTGAAAAGCCATAACTGGAGTATTTGCAGTAAATCATCTTTTTTAATCAGAAAATTCAGCATCATAGAGTTTCTTATGATGGATATAATGGTTGATTAAAAAAGCAATGGACACAACATCCACATAGAAAATAAAATAGTTTATGAACCATAGTGGTTAACATATTACGCTTTGACTATTATTTCCAAGATCATCAACAAAACACATTCACTTGCTAGAATGATTCTAAATGGCATGTTTATTAATTTGAAGGAAATTGTTGTTTCACTATACAGTTTATTAGCTCACTTTATCAATGAATATAATGTTGAGATCAGTAGTGTTCACCGAACTGATTTAGTTCAGACAGAAAATGCAGAGACTACAAACAAGGTTAATCATAAAACTGGAAAACCTGACCAACTGTGAAAGACTTTCAAGGGTTGTCATTAAACTTTTTATTACATATGCTTTAGAGAGTTGACATCCAGTTATTCTAAAATATTGAATCTTATTTGATCTTGCTTGAAAAGGTGTTCTCAGAACATACACTTGGGAGCCAGCTTTAGATATAGAAACTTGTTGAAGATGAACATAAGCAATAGAAACAGGAGAACAGCATTGCACAATGTCTCCAAACCTTATGGTATAGGCTTCCCCAACACTCAGATCAAATTCATTGATTAAAATGTATACAGATATGGTACAGAGACATAAATATCTGATTGCCACCAATGCAAGTAACCTAGTTTAACTAATGGCCTGGGCATTGCAAAGAGAGTGTGGGAGTGAATGTGTAACATAAGCTTACACATCCTGTAGAGAAAAGGGCAGCTGTTTTTGTTTTTTATAGCAATGCTGAACCCCTGTGATGGTCAGATGTATGTAATGTTGCATTGGTGGTAAGAGCTTGGATCTACTAAGTTGTTTTGTGCAAGGCCTTTATTGCACATATGTGGAGTAAACACCCACACTGTGGGAAAGCACAACATCCTCTTATTTCTGTGGATGAATACATCAGCCACCTGTAGTTGGGGGGGGGGTGATGCCATAAAGAGGAAATGACAGCCTAGATAATGGGCATGTCATGAAAAGCTCTTATTCATTAGAATTGTAAAAAGAGCACAATCAGTACAGTGTACAAAGTGCTCAGCAAGTGCTAGGAAAAACTACATACAAAAATATAAAATCCAAAAACTTTTAGTGTATTAAAAGTAATAAGTAAAATAACACATTGTGGACTGGAAAATAATTTTAATGAAGTAAGTACTTTTGTTCACCCTGATGTACCTGAGTTTCTTTAGACTTCAGAAGTACCAGTAAAAACATATTTATAGCAGTATTCAAAAAGCACAAATTGTCCCATCCAATCACAACAAAACAATGCTAATCAATTTTAATCTGTATTTAAAACATTTGATCTTTTAAAAACATGTTAAGGTAATCATTTCATTAAGCCAATGTGAGTGAAAGGTATTGAGTCCGCATTACCAAATCAAATCATACCTCATCATCATAGAATCTGTGTCTTCCCCCAATAAAAATACAAAATCAGTTGTAACACTTTAATTTGCAAAAAGTAACATTTTAAAACTTATGCAGTGCAAACTGTGCCTACTCAAAAATTTCTCAGGTCTCAATCCTTCACTGTCCTGTCATGCTCTGATATCCTTTTCTTCAATGGTCTACCTGTTTTGCCCATACATATATCACAGGACTGACAGTAGAAATAATAAACCACTAAATGCTGTCACTGTTAAACCTCTAATTACTCTCCCCACTGTATACCTAGTGTAGAAGTTGCAAAGGTAGAGATTGTTTGAAATGTATCAACATTGTCTGCATCTAAAACAACAGTAGGCTCTACCAGGTTTATTAGTAGATGTCACCCTCTTAGTTTCTTGTTTTTCTTTCAAATAAACTATTCATAGGTTAGTACCAGGCTAACTGCCCTTGTGAGCCATTTTAAGCCTAGCCAATTATCCCCTGTGAGATTCAAACCCTGTACCTTGTGTTTGTAAGACAAACACCTTAACCATTAGGCCACCCTCCCAACATGTTCTTCCTTTTTTTAAAAGCAATCTGTCATTTAAAAAAAAAAATATATATATATATATATATATATATATATATATATATATATATATATACTATATTTATTTATATTGGATTTAAAAGTGGAGTGCTAGTTGTAAATTTTTGCTTTCCCACTTGTACATTTAATTAAATCTCACTAAACTCTGCAGCCTTTGCAGATGAGTAAAGAATGGACTTGAGTTATTCAACAAAATGTTCTTATTAATGAAAATTAGTTTTCAGACTCCTCTGCATCTGGTTGCCTGCACTATGCTTCTTTCATATATAAAACAAAAAAGGCCATTTCACTCATTTGTGTCAGCATGACATGATACAATACTAACCATCAAGATAATGTGCATGCTGGAGCAGATAGCAGAACATCCTTCTATAAACTGTATTTTTTTCAAGTTCACACTGCTTGCTATTACAAAGTAGTTGGAATTGGCAGTCAAACCATCTACAGAAGGAGAAGAGTGCCTCAAATGTCGATCTGAGGGAGGTGTTTCGATAACATATGATCTTTAAAACTTTGTCTACTATGCAATATTCAAGGTACACTGAACAGAATTTTGTGCTCACACCTGTTAGAACACATTTATTTGTTTGTTTTTTTTTAATAAGAAAGACAAGGTAAGCATCCAGCTCCTGAAATTCCCATTTCTGAAAAAAGGGTGTTAAAAATATCTAGAAACTCAAAAAGTCATCAGCTGCAAGCTATGCCCCTTTTACAGTGTGGGACTGGACTGGACTGCCTGTTAAACACCCCAATTTTCAGGCATGTCTCTGATTTCATTTTAATATATTTTTCTCTGTCTCTTCTAATCCCTTCTAAAATTGACAAATTTGGAAGAAAAGGTGATGCATTCAACTTAATAAATAATGAGAATAATTAGAATTATAGACTTCTTTTACTTAGGAAAATTCAGTTTAATTCAAAGTTTCTTACTTTGTCAACTTCTCAGATCAACAGTGTTATATTCTAAAACATTTTCCTGATTATCCCTGGTTATTTCTGGATTTATTCCTGATTTGGGAGATAAGAGTTTGAGAGATATGGAGGGAGCATTTTTTTTGGCAGTACCCATCTTTGCTGCATCTGCTATGTGATCATGAACCAAGAGTGTGTCCACATAAGCATGCTAAACCGTCATGTATTTTAATCAAACATTTGTGTACAACAATAGCTATTTACTAATTTATCATTTCCAAGTGTCTTCAGGTCCCACTGGATTCATTTAATAAGATCCAGCTTAGGTTTATGGTAGCAAGAAGTCCTATGTAATTAAATCACCAACTAATCCATACTTTATATAATTAACTAAACATGATTTATCCTGCTTAACTACTAACTAATTACTGCAGATTTTTAGACTGTTAAATTAACTAACCAAACATGATCTGCTTTATTCTAAGCAGTAATTAGCACAGTTTTAGTTTGCTTAATTAACTAATTCTAATTTGCCTTGCAATAAGCATTCATGCTAGAAGTCTTAGTAATCCTTAATATTTACAGATGCTTCAGAACACTTTCTGGGAATTCGGTGATTCTATTTTCCTCTCTATTTCTTTGCTACTCATTTTCCTCTGTTCCTCATGTTCTTTCCTGTTTTCCCCCTCTGGCAGTCTCTGTCTCACATCTGTTCTTTCTGAAGTTGGTACACTACACAGCTTCTCTTCCACAACTTCATCCCTTTTCTACCTTTCCCCTAGCCTGTCATACCTTCCTGCCATACCTCTCCCCACATGTGCTGCTATTTTCCTCCAGGCAATCCAGCTGGGCAATAATTTCACTGACTGTCAAAATATAGACAGCCTATTTCAAACAATATATATATATATATATATATATATATATATATATATATATATATATATATATATATATATATATATATATATATATATATATATATATATATATTATATATATATATATATATATATATATATATATAAGGCCTTTGTTTTCACAAAAAAATATCTAAATACGTAAAAGCATTTAAGTCATCTTAAAATGTAAAGCAGTATAAACAAACATCTATAGTTTAAAGCTTAGCCTTTCAATACTGTGATGCTGCTTATGTAAATTTGTCAAAAGAGATGACAACTGCTTTTGAACCACTGACTGATCTATTTGCTGCACTTTGCTGTGAAAAACATGGCTGATTTGGACACAGTTGTGAATCAGTCTAAGTTGTCTTCCTCTCTGCAAATAAGGCAATTGAAAACAGTTTCCATGTCTGTCTTTTTACAGCAGCTGCTGTGCTCCTGACATCAGCAAGACTGATTAACTGTATAAGAATATCAAGCAGTACCAGACTACACATTTGTGTGTGCCTGTGGTATGTCATGTAGGCATGGACAGATTCCTCTCCAAAGTATGTGAGAAGTTATGCTTAACAAAACCGGGTGTTTTCCTCCTTCCTTTGATTCCAGGGCAAAGAAATGAAAATGTTATAAAGTACAAGCAGGTTTTTGGTAACTACACAATATTGACACCTTATCCTAGGGAGAGAAGCAGTTTAGGAGTTGAGTTAAACTATGAGAAAAAAAAATAGGAGATTTACTCTAAGAATAGAAATAGAAGTCATACCTCTCAACTGTACATATTTTCGCAGAATGTCCAGATTTTTACCTCATATTTTGGTCCATTTTTCATAAAATTGTGGTTTTCTGACAAATTAGTGGCAGATTATTAAGGATTGAAATTGGACTATAATGACAGAAATTTGAGTTACAGACTTCATATCCTTCAGAAAATTCATGCTAATGCAAAACATGTTATTCTATCAACTTTCTAAGTTTTTACGTGGAATATTTAAAAAGTGTCCATATTTTTGGGCCTTTGTCCCACTTTTATTTATGGCTTTGAGCAGAATTTTTGCTCTGAGAGGTTGAGAGGTATGATAGAGGTATGACATTTTTTTTCTTTTCTTCCCGAGTTGGGTTATTCCACAACCAACACAATATTTTACATTAGTTTTAATCTATTATTAACCGAGCGTTTTATTACATTTTAAATTACATTTAATTTAAGAAAAGTAGGATCCATCAATACTTGGTTTACAACTTGAAGCAATGTAGGAGCTTTATCCTGAATTCTTAGACAATGTTCATTCAGCTGCACTGTGGTGCAGTTTCTGTTTGTTACTCAGAGTGTCGCCCTTGGCCAAGACAGTGAAACATTGCCCTGCTTTGCTGCTGTTGAAATAATTTTGGCTCTCAAGCAGTCGACCACAAAGACTGCATGCAGCACAAAAAAAGGAAGAACTGGTGACTGTCACCCGCCACGGGAACTCCGGGCTTTGCTTTAACCTGAAACTTTAGGATAATCTTTTCGTAATCTGCATAGATATCCTGAAATGGGAAACGCAAATATTCGTGGGAGAAAGGATGCCAGTCAGCTCCTATTTTTATTCACAATTTATTTACTTAATTGTCTAACCTCAGGACTGCTACGTTACTCGGTGCCGGAGGAAACAGAACGCGGATCTTTTGTTGGACATCTTGCAGCAGATGTGGGCATCGATCCTAAAGACGTAGCAGCTCGCCGCCTCCGGCTCACCTCATCAGCCAAGAGCCACTTCTTTAAATTTAATTCGGAGACTGGGGATCTATACATAAAGGAGACAATAGACCGGGAACAGTTATGTGGTAAATTACCTTTGTGTCTTCTGACGTTTGAGGCTCTTGCTGAAAATCCTTTGAATGTATTTACTGGGGAAGTTGAGGTTCAGGACATTAATGACAATTCCCCAGTTTTCCTGATCGACGTGATTAAACTGACAGTCATTGAATCAGTTTCTCCTGGTGCCCGCTTTCCTTTAGGTCACGCGGAGGATCCTGACATTGGAACAAACTCACTTATTGATTATGAGCTTAACCCTACGGAGTACTTCACTCTGAATGTAATGAACAGGGAGGGCAACCAATACATAGAAATTGTTCTAAATAACACACTGGATCACGAAAAACACAGCGATCATTATCTCGTTCTGACAGCAAAAGATAATGGGGACCCTAAACGAACCTGTACTGCACAGATACAGGTAAGCGTTCTGGACATTAATGATAATGTACCTGTGTTCAGCCAGGCAATCTATAGGGCAAGCCTGAAGGAAGGTATGCCAGAAGGTACAGCAATAATTACAGTATCTGCTACTGATGGCGATGGAGGATCAAATGGAGAAGTAAGTTATACCTACAGTAAAATAACTGACACTGCACATTCTCTGTTTAAACTGAATCCCATCACTGGAGAAATAGTCACTGTTGGGGATGTAGACTTTGAAGAAGTGCAAAGGTTTGAGATAACTGTAGGGGCTAAAGATGGCGGTGGACTGACTGCCCACTGTAAGGTATTTGTTGACATTCTTGACCAGAATGATAACGCTCCCGAAATAATAATTAACTCCATCTCTAATGATATTTCTGAAGATTCATTACCTGGTACAGTTATTGCTTTCATAAATATTGTTGACCGGGATTCCAATGAGAATGGTGAAACCGTTTTCCAGCTAGAAGAACGTACGCCATTTAAGCTAACACCTTCTTTCAGGAATTACTACACACTGGAGTTAAATGGATCACTTGATCGTGAAGAGTTTCCTGAATACAATATTACAGTCATAGCTGTTGATAAAGGCTTTCCGCCTCTTTCTACCGCCAAGACTATCTGCCTCAAGATTTCAGATATAAATGACAACCCACCTCTATTTTCTAAACCAGTATACAATGTGTATGTAGCTGAAAATAACCCGCTTGGATATTTAATTTATACTGTGGAAGCAAGAGATGCTGACTGCAGTAAGAATGCTCAAATTACTTATTCTGTTGCTCCCAGCTTTGTAGGAAACTCTTTACTCTCCGAGTGTGTCTCCATCAACCCAGATAATGGTAACATTTATGCTCTGCGTTCCTTCGATTACGAAGACTTAAGAGGCTTTCAAATCCTAGTTCGGGCCGTAGACGGTGGTTCACCATCATTAAGTTCCAACGTTACTGTGAATGTTTTCATTCAAGATGAGAATGACAATATTCCTAAAATTTTATACCCAATGCCAAGTGATGAAACTTCTGCAGGCATTGAGATAGTGCCTCTTCTAGCGGATGAAAATTATCTTGTGACTAAGGTGGTGGCAGTGGATGCTGATTCTGGACAGAATGCTTGGCTTTCTTATCAGTTGTTGAAAACTACAAATAATCTTTTCACTGTAGGATATCATACTGGCGAAATTAGGACATCCCGCCCAGTTCTTGCTAAGGAACCAATGAAAGAGACGGTTTTCATTCTAGTTAAGGATAATGGACAGCCATCACATTCTTCCACCGCTAGTGTCACTATATTTATAGCAGACAGCTTCTCTGACCCCCTTTTGGATGCTATCAGCCCATCCGAACACAAGGACAGAGACTCGAATCTGACTTTGTATTTGCTGATCTCTGTAATATCTGTGTCTGCTTTATTTCTTTGTTTCATTGTAGCTATCTTTATCATTAGATTTTATAGATGGAGGCAGTCCTCAATGCCCCAATCATTTGTGGATTACAAATTTGGACATCCTTCAGACTATGGGGAAGAAGACCCTATGAGATATAGGCAGCCTCCTTCTTTACAAGAAGTTTACTTAACTTCTGATTCTAGGAAGAATGAGTTTCAGTTAATAAAGCATTACTGCCTTGATGCAATGGGAGGTAGAAATACTGACACTCATAGATCAGACGTCTATCTAGAAGATAATTTTAATTATGGAGGGATTGCTGTGTCACAGGTGAGAGATTGTATGAAATGATTATTCTCTCCATTAACTGGTTGCATTTTATTGTGTTAGTATTAAAATGACTTTAAGTAAGTATTATTTTAGGTCACATTTAATTGTTTATCTAAAAAAAACAATTTGATCATGCTTTATAATGTAATTTATGGTGCTGATGTCATAAGAAACTATCCAGATAGTTTAAGATAGGTTGTGAGACATTTGGTGCAATTGTATTTATACAGAAGTAAAGATAAGGCAACAATATATTGGGTCTTTAATGTAACATGAACAAGAGACTAAAAATTGATACTAGTATTGCAATTGCTGTGTCATCCATTTTCTGTCTTGGAGACAAATCAACTCTTGAGCAAAGTAAATTAATCATCTTCTTTTATCTTTCAGTTTACATTTCATCATATGGATTTGTATTTCTTTTCACATTGACAGATATCCAAAAGACTGCATTTATATTTATTCAATCATGGACATAGCAAATGAGGAGGCTGATCCAGTTGGATACATTTTAGCCATGATTTATTAAGTATACTAACATTAAGTGCAAAGTCATACAAGCTAAGACATAGAGTGAAAATGATGTGTTAGCATTTAGTTCAACAAAAAAAAGTTAGGTCTTTTGATGGCATTTTTCAGAGAGGTTGGGCAGATTGTACCTTTAATATGAGAAAAATCTCACAGATTTGGAAATTTAAAGGTGATGGATTATGTGAGAACAGAGGGCACAGACAGGAGAACGGGAGCACCAGGGCTTCCGAATAGTTAAAGGATAATATATAACCTGGTGAATTGTTATATATGATGAAGTGTCTAATTACTAAGTAAGAAATGTGCTTTCGTGTGCTAGAAGAATTCTAATGTGGTATGTTGGGGATGTCTTTACTCAGTGTTTGGAATGGAAATATGGTCAACCAAAGTTTCTTAACTGAATTAGAGTTATAAAGAGAATGGAAATAAGCTAACATACATGAACTATGTAATTTTGTACAATCTGAGCTTAAAATTAAAGATACAATGAAAAGGTGTGAGATGTTTACTCAAATGACAATGTTGTAAAGTTTTGCTTGATATGTTTCTATACATGTGTCAATGATATGTGCAAATAAGAGGTGTGCCTTATTCAAAAACATAGAAAGAAAATTATAAACATATTGATATAAAATTTTAATAGAGATGTGCTTTGCATTTTTAAGGTGGGGTTGACATGGAGGCAGTACTATGCCAATTCTTTCTCTGGATTTTGGTGACAAAGTAAAGGTTCACCAGTGTTTATCTGGCTACATTTAGATAGCATTTTAAAACAATTTGTCATATGATTATACCCATTTGATATATATTTATTTAATTGTTATAGTTTTTTTGCATAGCTGTGATACTGGAAGGGTAATAGGTTACAGGATTAAGTGTTCAACAGTTATATTAATATTGTTAGTAACTGCCTGCCCACAAGAGAAATTTTTACTGTTAACTACACTGTAAAATATGTAGTAATTGCATTAATTCATTGCATTTCAGTGTACTCAGGAACATTTTATTTGCATTAGAAGTTTTGGATATTTTATTAATAATATCCAGTTTCCCTCTGGTTTAAATTACTGTGGGAGGGGGGATCACAGTCTTTAAAACACTTCTGAACTGCATTATTGGGTCTTGTGACAAATAGGATTGACAATACATTTTTCAATTCAAAACCCTTTAGTAACAAGGTCTTTAACAATAATAATATAAATTAACAAACAGTGCATATCAGATTATTATATTTGGAACCACAGTCCAAAATTTAAAGGAAAGCCACTAAGCTGTGAGAAGATTGTGGTTTCAGCTGCCATAATGAATTTCAAGACAGAACACTAACATATGGAATTAATACTCATGAGGTGGCAAAAAATGTACCCTGGTGGTTGTCTACGATCAACAGATGAACTTAAAGGCAAATCATTAGCAAAATAAGTGAGACAGATGATAGTAACCTGCATTTTTGTATAGTTTAACTGTGAGTAATATTTTCTTCACATGTTAAGTACCTCACAAAGAGGATCCTAGGCCTATACACTTGTCCTTTATGGACAGACTCAAAAACTCCTACTATTTTCTGTCTCATATCGTGTACTTAGAGGCGATCTCTGCTTGACTTACAAAGCCATGTCTGACCCAGGTCTGTTAAAAATGCTACATCTAAAGAAATCCCAATCCCTCCGCACCACACACTCCTGAGACCTCACCCTCATTACCACAATCAACAGAACATGCTGGAGGGACAGGTTCATAACCCAGAGACTGCCCATGCTATGGAATAGACTTCCCATACATGTCAAGCAGAGCACCTCTCTGGCCCTCTTCCAGAGAAATCTTGATGAGTGGATGGGAAATAGAAAATTCACCCCAGGGATCATTCCAGTGGCTCTACTCGACAGAGGCACTAAGAACTAAGGTTGTGTGGCATGATGCCAGGGTAATCCTACGGGCTAGGCTTGTAAAGGCTCAAGGGCCATTAGCCTAGTACACACCTGTGAACCTATGTTCCCATGTCAAAAATGAGAATATGTTATATGATATTATTGTTACAGCATGCATTATTGAATATTGCAAAATAAATAATTTTATAGTGCATGAATCTTATTTGGTAATGATGATATATAATTTATGTTTAAGGAGAGTATGAAGTCTTCCAGTTAGTGCAGAGGATTAAGGCTATGAGCTGTTGACAAGCTACTTCCAGTGGTACAAGGTTTGATTCTGTCAGCCTTCATTTGTCAACTGTGTGACCTTGAACATGTCAGACAGTGCTTTGAGGTGATTTGGAATTTTGTCTAGATTGCTTGATGGTCTCCTGGACTGGATGCCTGGTAACTATTTATGGACCATTTTCAGCCATGTACCAGGCCCTTAGGGGAGGAGTGAATAAAATAATAAAACCTGTATGAACACTTTAGACCAACCAGCCAGTCAGCAATTTTTGGGAAGAAACTGGTTATCCCAGAGAAAGGCTACACAGATAGGGGAAGCCTACAAATTACAGATATACAGACACATAGAGAGTGGAAAGCTGCAATGAAGCCCAGAGCTGAAAATGTGTGGCAGAAATCCTTATATATGTATACGCATATATGTATCTATGTCTGTCTGCCTATCTTTCTATCTATAATAATAGACATACATGCATGTATGCACATACAAAAATCATAGTGTTTGTGCGTGTGTGTGTATGTGTAGCTGCATGTACAGATATGAATTTCTGATTGCAAATAAAAAGATATTTTACAATATCCACAATATGGACATTTTGTAACTGATATTTATTTTTAGCATTAGGTATGCCAATCTTGTCTTTTGTCCTTTCACTTACATGTTGCAATCAAAAACTTTCAGATAGAACTGAATCAGATATTGCAGATTACACCAGGCATAGGTCACCTGTAAATAGACTATTAAAAACATAATTTAATGTCTTTTCCTGAAGCGTCTTAAAATAATAAAGTTTCTTGGACATTTGATTTTCCTGATAAAGTATAACTACATCTTTCATGTTGTTTCATGTGGCTTCTTAAATGGCTTCACAGTGCAGGACTGCGTTCCATACTGGGTTAGATCAGTGACACATAAGGTAACACAATAATCTTTCTGTAGTGAGTATGCATTCCACTTAGAATTATATTAGCAATAGACTGTCTTTGTCTTACTTTGAAGTTTAAAGTGTTGTTTACAATTGTTCCTCAGTTGTTAATGCTAGCGTAATGTCATATAATCTGATCATTGTTTTGTAGTCATAATTTATTATTTTTTGCCAAGTTTCATTACTCTTACATTTAATGAAAAGAGAGATGAGGTCATTAGTACTGCACTCTTAAGTATTTTTTGTGTTCCATCTTGGAAAGTATCATCTTTTATTGAGGCAATTGTGTTACTCAGTTTGCAATACTCAGTCATAATCATGAACCTTGGACCTTGGAGTGAGGAAAAGCTGCAATTTACTGATTTCATATTTTGCAGGCATTGATACATTTCTTTATTTAACAAGGTGGTTACTTCTTTTATCTGTGATACCAATGCACAGGTGAACTCCCTACTAATTTTAGTCTGCGTTTGGCAAGAGTATCATGTCCAAGGGTCCACACTGTTATCTC
Organism: Protopterus annectens; assembly: GCF_019279795.1. Classification (NCBI taxonomy): domain Eukaryota; kingdom Metazoa; phylum Chordata; order Ceratodontiformes; family Protopteridae; genus Protopterus; species Protopterus annectens. The sequence goes on from NC_056733.1 coordinate 1,096,926,541, forward strand.
CATTAGGGATAGTGGTGTTATACCAGGGTTGATTTTGTGGTTACCCAACTAGTTGTCCAAATTACATTTGAATAGCTTAAAAGAAATACTTTGCTTTATGTGGATATGGTCCTACGGAAGTTGCATTTTCTGTGATACAGAGCCAAATGTTCTAGTAATTTTGCAAAAGAGATTATGAATTTTTGAGTGGGTATTTATGATGCCAACAGATTTGTAAATGTTTAGCAGATCTGCCAGAACAGGATCTGTTATATATTTGTATGCAAGGCAGAGGTCATCTCCCTGTAGCGTGTAAAATACAAAGAAAATGGACAAGACTTTGAGGCAGTCTGCATAGTTTTTATAATTTAGACCCTAGATTTTTTTAGTGAGAGAGCATTATGGTTGTAAATATATGGGCCCGTTGGATCCCCATCTTTGTTCAAGGGAATAACTGTTGCTGTCCTCTACTCATCTGGAATTTGGCCTGTTTTGAGACTGTTATTGAGTTGGCGGTGGTGGTGCTGTGGTAGCGTTGTCGCCTCACAGTAAGACGCTGTCCGATTCGATTCTCAGCTAGAGCATCTTCTGCATGCAGACATGCATGAATGGGTGTACCTTCATTGAAGGTTGTGCATCAGGGCTGGTAACTCTGCATGTAAAAATTAACTACCAATCATTAGCAGACCGGAGTTCCACTGTGGCCACCCCTAACTGGGAAAAGCCAAAAGACACAACAACAACAATTGAATAGCGTCTGTAGGGGGTCTGAAAGTCATGTTTTAGGCTGACCTGTAGGCAGCCTGCTATGTTGTTCGGTCTCATAGCCATAGTGTTCTTGGTCTTAGATGGTGTCTTGAGAACTTGTTCTTGGGAGATTTTTGTTGGGGGGGGGGGTTAGACACATGTACATAATCTGAGAACATTGGAGGGGATAGGGAGGTGAAGTTTGAGATAAATTTGTCAACTGGGACTGAGTATGTGACATAATTTACTCTTAGTTCTGCACTGTGCATGGCATTGTTTCTGAGATTCCTAAAACAGCTGAAGAAGTCTTTGTGGTTAGCCTTCACCTGAGTGGCAATTTTACCTGATATCCAGCTTTGGTTGATTTGATCAGGGTTAGGATTTCCTTGTTTAGTTTAGCAAGAATATTTTTGGCATCTTGAGTGTTAGATTTATTTTTACTTATAATGACTTTTTTGTTTGGTTTTAACGTTATTTTAGAGCCTGTTTATATTAGGGTTCCACTATAGGGGGGTTATTTTTGAGTATGATGTTGCATTTATTTCTGACTGTGATAGATGCATCTACACAGCTATTTGCATGTGCATGGAATTTGGCAGTAAAGGATTCCACATAAACAATATGACCATCAAGATTGAAGGACCTTTTGAATTTAGTCAAGTCATCACTCAGTTTTAGTAGATTAGCCTTTGCATAATCTGTAATCAGTGTATTGGAAGATGCTTCACACTTATGATGAATGTGACTGACTTGTGGTCTGATCTGATTAGGGAGAAAGTTAGAGTTACTGGGGAAAGGTGCCCCATATTCTTAAAGACCAAGTCCATGATTTCATCACCTCTGGTTAGGGTGCAGACTAAGTAGTCCAGAGAGCTTGCATTGATAAAGTCCAGAAATCTCTGGGCATACATATTGGAGGATGCATAAGTCACCCAGTTTATGCACAGGTAGTTGAAGTCTCTTAAGGTAATAGTGTTTGGCTTAATACTTAGGAATTCCATACTAGTTAGGTAGGAGATATGGGTCAAAGGGGACTTAAAGGGGGTCCTGTAGTTTGCTATATTATGATAACTGTTTATAGTAAGTTGGATGTGGAGGCATTCTTTGTCATTATCTTGTTTAATGAACCTTTTGGTGATTTTTTTTTAAGAATGTTAAGATACAGCCACTTTTACTGCCTTCATCTAATGTGGTAGACATAAACATGTGTTAGGCATTGAAACCCTGCAGTGAGGGAATAATTTTACCGGTCTTTAACCAGGTGTCTGTGATTATGCATATGTCAATGTTTTCCAGGATAAGGACTTAGCAATGGATTTTCTTGTCAGTGTTCTTAGCATTGAATAGCAATAACTTAATGTCATATAGATTCTGTTTAACTATTTTGTAAGCTTTAGAAGACTGACATTTCCTAAAAAAAGCACTTTGGGGTGGACAATGAATTAGCCAGTATACAAAGGCCATGGGTGAGAGATGCCGATCATCACTGGCAAAGCAGTTTGGACAGCCTACCATCTCTTCCCAGGCTGATGTATATTGCACCCTCTTTAAACTACACTAGAAGCTATGCCAATTGTTGAAATCAGTATTTTTTGTTTATATTGTTGCATTCTTGGTGATGGTAAAATACTGCTCATGGCCAGGTTCACACCAGCCTTAGACACACATTTTGAGAGCTCCATCCATACCTCTCAACCTTACCAAATTCCTCGGTAAATAACAGTTTTGAGGGCAAAATATTGGGGTGCCAGGAATTCCCACATAGCCCCTTTAATTTCTGGATTTCCTGTTTTTTTTTTTACTCCTGACGTCATCGCATGCAGCGCATGCGCGATGACGTGAGCTTTTGCAGACCAATCTGTGAGTGCATATCTTCTTGCCCGGCTCGGCTTCTCCTTGCATGACAAACAGCAGCTTTACTTATTTAATGGCTGCAAATTTCCCCCAGTTCAGCTCCTCCTCCTCCAGGTAAAACAGCAGCTACAGTTTGATTACCAGCACGATTACTGTCTGATGAACTATGCTTTCATTTTTACTTAACAGCAGGACGGAAGTAGGATATCTTACTTTAAGGGATTTTACTTAATGTACTTTAATGGCTGAAGTTGAAATCTGCTTGTGCCTTTACTGCCTTTTACTGAACTGAATTTATAGAGTGTAAGTGTACTTTACTTGTGCTTTCGTTTTTCTTCAATGGCAGGCAGGAGATTACTTAATTTACGGCTGAACTGTGTTTTCCTTTTACTGTAACACTCATTTTGGGGAAAGGTGTGAACTGTGCTTTTCTTTTTACTTAGCAGGAGGTCTTTTTACTTTAATGAACATTACTTTAAGTTAATGTACTTTTAATGGCTGAACTCTGCTTGCGACGGAGAACTTAATGTACTTTAATGGCTGAACTCTGCTTGTGCCTTTACTGCATTTTACTGGATTTATAGAGTGTAAGTGTATTTTACTTGTGCTTTCGGTTTTTTGCAATGGCAGACAGGAGATTATTTAATTTACAGTTGAAATGTGTTTTTCTTTTACTGTAACAGCTATTTTGGGGGAGGGTGTGAAGTTTGAATTGTGCTTTTCTTTTTATTTAGCAGGAGCAGGACGTCTTTTACTTTAACGGACATTACTTTAAATGAATGTACTTTTAACAGATGACTGCTGCTTGCGACGGAGAACTTAATGTACTTTAATGGCTGAACTCTTGCTTGCCTTTACTTTAACAGCTGAACTGTGCTTAGCAGAATGCCTTTTACTGAATTTATAGAGTGTATTTTACTTGTCCTTTCATTTTTCTTCAATGGCAGGCAGGAGCTTACTTAATTTATGGCTGAACTACTGTGCTTTCCTTAACAGCAGGAGCAGGATGCCTTTTACTTTAACGCAGATTACTTAATTTTTTTACTGTAATGGCAGAACTGTTCTTGTGCTTTCATTTTACTTTTACTGTAATGGCAGGCAGGAGATTACTTAATGTACAGCTGAACTGTGCTTTCCTTTAACAGGAATTGTGTGTGTGTGTGTGTGTGTGTGTGTGTGTGTGTGTGTGTGTGTGTGTGTGTGTGTGTGTGTGTGCGTGTGTGTGTGTGAGCTACTTGGGCAGGGACATGAAGCACTGGTTGGATAGAGAGGGTGTTGGAGGTTTTGGATTGGCCACTCAGCTGAGATCACAACCCTATAGCTGTGCTAGTGGGGAGTCTTACTGGGGATCTAAAGAAAGAGGGAGAAACCAGCTCCAGACTAACTGTGGTCTCTTTGTGCTCTTAGGGGAAATTGCACTTTACGGCATGGGTACGTATCATCCTCCCAGTGTGTACACCCCCACTGTTGCCAGTGGTGAGGATCGAGGCTCCTTAATTACTGGGCCAGTGCTGGGGTGTCACATATTAATTGGTGGCAGTGGTGGGATAGCCACATCACATATTAATTGGCTTGTAGTGGTGTGGATATTGAATCCCTGTAGCCTGTATACAGTGGTCACTGAAGGTGTTTGTACTCTCAATCAACCATGCATTGAACATTCAGAGTTTCACATCACAATTGTTTTATTTTTTTGTTAGCTTAATTCGTCAGGGAGAGCAGGCAGGCATGTCAGCAGAGGTGTATGGCAAGCTGACAAGGAGGCAGTTGGTTGAAATGTGGCAGGCTAAAGGACTGGTGCATGCCAACCTGACTAAAGCAGACATGATTTCAGCTTTAGTCACAGCTGCATCACAGAATGTCAGCCAGGAGGACAACCAGGCTGGTTTGGAGATGTTCAACTCTTAGAAAATGGACAGTTCAACCTTTCCACAGAGGGCTTAAAAATCTGTCTGGAATTAAAGAGGCTTGAGCTGGAGGGCAAGCATTTGGAAATAGAAGTAGCAGAGAGACTGAGACATCTAGTGGCTAAAGAAAATGAAAAACTGCAATGCCTGGAAGCTGAGAAGAATGAGAAGCGGAGGCAACATGAAAAGGAGATGCTGACTCTTCATCATAGTCATGGAGGTAATGGGAAAGGGAGTAACTGAACCCCAGAAGCAACAAAGGTCAGTAAATTTCTTCCACAGTTTACAGAGGGGGATAATTTTGATAATTTCATTCGTATGTTTAAAAGGGTATGTAAATAGTATAATGTTGACCAAGGGCTCTGGGTGCGGCTCCTTACACACTTACTTCATGGTAAAGCTGTAACTGCTATATATAAACTGTCTGATACTGATTGCTTAAATTATAATATTGTAAAAACTGTCTTTTAGAATGCTTTAAGTTAACACCTGAAGCTTATAGTAAAAAGTTTTGTGAGCATAGACGCAAGGCAGATGGAAGTGCGTATGTACATATTGCTGACATAAGCACTTATTTTCATAGATGGATGAGTGGATGTCAGGTCACCACTTCTGAAGGGCTGGCAGACCTATTTGTGAGGGAACACACCTTTAGCACTTTGTCTGAGGACATGAGAATCTGGTTAGCTGATAGACAATGCAATACTACAGATGAGTTGGGAAGAAGGGAGACATATACCTAGCAAGCAGGGTATCAATGCACAGGAAAGGGACACTCAGTTCTGTTCATGGGTCTAAGGGAACCCATGGTTGGCAGCCCAGACTGCCCCAATAGAGTCTTCCAGTAGCAGGGGAAGCCACTAGTCCAGGTACCCAACCAGGGCCAAGGGTTAAATGTTTTAAATGCAATCAGTGGGGCCATGTAGCATATAGATGTCCACGGAGTCATGGTGGGGAACAAAAGGTGGGAGAGCCAGTAAGTGGAAATGACAGAATGCCAGCAGTAAGTTTTCTTTAGGCAACAAGGGTGTTCACCTACTACAAGAAGTTATATCCTATCTTAGTGGATGGGAAAGAGGTCACTGCTAAGACAGACACAGCCTCTGACCCAACCATTGTGAAGCCTGCAATGGTTACAGAGGAGAACTACTTTCTTGGGAAGTCTACTCCAGTCAGAACTTTAGGAGGGACCCCATTCCAAATACCTTTAGCTAGGGTTCACCTTGACTGGGATGGTGGAAAAGGAAGCCAGTGTGTAGGTGTGTTTGACAATATCCCTGCAGATGTCTTGATAGGGAATGATTTTAATGATGCAGTACCCTGTGTGCATGTAGTTACATGCTGTTAGGCTTGGAGACAAGCATGTGGGTCTGGTAGCCTGGGAGAGAATCAGACAGACTGCACACTTGCAGGTGAGGTGGTTACTTCAGGGAGGGAGCTACCCTATAGCAGTGTGGCTGAAGGTGAGCCACATCTGCTTGTGAGTACTGATGTTCCCTTGGACAGAGTGACTGCAAGGGCAGAGGTGAATAGTAGCACCCAGGCTGATAGTGAGGCACTGCTGTCAGAGTATACCAGACTTCCATTGGAAGTGGAGCTGGAAAGGATTACTAAGAGACAGTTGAAGTAGGCTCGGCTCTTAGACTCTACATTATAAGGCCTGAGGGAGGTAGCTAGTGAGGCACCTATTCTCAAGGTAAGGGGGAATCTGTATACTGGGACAATGGGTTACTGTATAGAGAGTGGACCCCAGCGGCAGGGTTAGAGGGTGAGAGAATACAGCAGTTGGTAGTGCCCAGAGCCTACCATCTGACACTTCTAGCCATAGCCTATGATTTTCCCTTTGCTGGTCATATGGGAATAAAATGTACAAAGAGACTTATTATGCAGAACTTTTATTGGCCTGGGATTTCCAGAGATGTAACAGGGTACTGCAGGACCTGCGAACAGTGCCAAAGGGTAGGTAATGCAGAAGACAAGGTGAAAGCTCCATTGATGTCTTTGTCTGTGATTATGGAGCCATTTCAGAGGATAGCTATGGATATTGTGGGGCCTTTGAGTACCCCATGTTCCACAGGGAAAATTATATCCTAGTGGTAGTAGATTATGCTACCAGATATCCTGAAGTGGTGGCTCTGTCCTCCATTGAGGCAGAGAAGGTGGCAAATACTTTGTTAGAGATTTTCAGCAGGGTAGCTTTTCCAAAAAAAGTACTGACTGACAGAGGTGCCTATTTCACATCAGACCTGCTGGCTTGTCTGTCAAAGCACGGTGGGGTGAAGCACTTGAAGACCCACCCCTACCATCCCCAGACTAATGGTCTTGTTGAGAGGTTAAACTCTACACTCAAGATGATGCTACAGCCATTTGCAGACCAGTTTAACAGGGAGTGGAACAAATATTTGCTCCATCTGTTATTTGCTTATAGAGAGGTGCACCAGGAATCCACAGGTTTTTCACCCTTTGAGTTGCTGTACGGGTATAGGGTGATGGGACCTCTAGATTTGATTTGAGATGAGTGGGAGGGTGAGTGTGAATCCCACAAGGAGTCTGTTGTGGCATATGTCCTAAACCTCAGGATAAGGCTCTGGGAACTCATGGGCTTGGCCCAGTAGAACCTGGCAGAAGCCCAACAGCAGAAAAAGGTCTGGTATGGCAGGAACGCTCGAGCTAGAGAGTATGAGTTAGGGCAGCAGGTAATGGTTCTCATTCCTGTCAGTTACAACAAGCTGCAAGCAGCCTGGGAGGGACTCTGCAAAGTGGTAAGGAAGGTGAGTGATGTTAACTACATGGTAAAACTGCTAGGCAGAAGACAGTGGCAGAAATTGTCCCATGTTAACATGATGAAACTTTACCATGACAGGAAGGCCCTTGTACTGAGTATTTGCAATACAAGGCAGGATGAGTCTGAGAGGGATCTATAGCTACAGGATACCATCCAGCCAAATCCCAAATTACTGTGGTGTAACCTAGGATTGCAGGCATATGATAGGACAGTGCAGCACTGTACTGGGGTCAGCAATGCAAAGGCAACTAGAATTTTAAGACAGGGAATGGGGTAAGGTGTCCCCAAATAGTCAACCCTCTCAAGCAATGTTTCTCAAGGGTCACTTGAAAAACTAACTTGAGTTTTTTTTGGAGGGGAGAAGTGTGACACAAGGGAAATACTGCCAGCCCAACTAGCTGATATTTTGTAAATATATGTCACTTGTGAATATTAATATGATTTATATAGAAATGTAACAAAAGAAGACACTGCCAGCCCAGCTATCTGGAATTTTGTAAATACTTCTGTGTAATTTGTGAATATTGATATGAATTATACAGAACTGTATGTTATGTACTGAGCTAAAATATAACCACAGCATGCCCTGCTGACTTAGAAGAGAAATGCATATAAACTATATACCTGTGCAAATGTATGATTTAACAGTAGAAACTAGAACATAAATGGGTTAACTTGCAAAACTTAATAGTTGAAGTTAAGTTATTTTATAGATGGGCCATAAACAAGAGAATTTATCTCTCAGTTTCAGTGTAGCAGACACAATGTATAGAGCTAGAAGTTATTTGTATTGTCTTGAAGAGAAGTAATTACTAAGTTTGAAATGCAGTAGTGTTTTATTGCTTTATGACATCCTAGCAGCTGCACATTTCTGAGCAAACATCTGAGAGATATGTACTTTAACACATAAATATTAAATTCTGTTAGTTTCTGTTTTAGCCTGGGAACTGAACTCAGGTGACAAAAAGTGATGTTATCAAAGCTAACCTAGCAGTAATATTTGATATTAATTTAAGAACTCTCTCAGAGAGAGAATGTGCATTTTGTCTTGGACCTAGCAAGAACATCTACTCATAATCACCATCTGCACTTGCCTTACTGTAAGTAAGATTTAGGGCATAGTATCTCTTTTGTATATATATATATATATATATATATATATATGTGTGTGTGTGTGTATATATATATATATATATATATATATATATATATATATATATATGTATATATATGTATATATATATATATATATATATATATATATATATATATATATATATATATATATATATAGATATATATAGATATATATATATGAATATACTAAAGATTAGTTTAGATGTTTTCTGTATTTATTTGAGACTGTTCTGCAATGTTGTTTTAAAATATTTCCTGTGATTTTGAACTCTGACGTTACTGTATTGATTTACTGAGTACTGTCTTGTTCTTTTATTATTTATTATTGAATATATTTAAACCTATATTTGTGGCTGATATTTGTGAGACATATGTAAGCTCTTAGAGTACTTGCATATGTATTTGGTGACACTGTACAGGCCACTCCTAAATAGTCTTGCAAGTCTTGGTCAGACTACCATTTGGCTTAATAGTAACATTACACAGTAGGATTGGGCTCCCTTTGTTAAGGGCCTTACAATAGCTGATAAGTAGTGGTTGATGGCAGTGATGTGTGTTTATATATGAAGCAAATCTCAAAGACTGTGTCAGTGTCAGCTACTTGGGCAGGGACATGAATCACTGGTTGGATAGAGAGGATGCTGGAGGGTTTGGCCTGGCCATTCAGCTGAGATCTCAAACCTAAAGCTGTGCCTGTGGGGAGTCTTATTTGGGATCTGGAGAAAGAGGGAGAAACCAGCTCCAGACTGACTGTGATCTCTGTGTGCTCTTAAGGGAAATTACACTTTATTGTGTGTGTACATACCCCGCTGTTGCCAGTGGTGAGGATTGAGGGTCCTTGATTACTGGGCCAGTGCTGGGGCAACACACCTTCAATTAATTTTTTCTTTAAAATAAAGTGTTTCTTACTCATTCACTGTAAAAGTTTGAGACTGGTGTCTTATTTATTACTTTATGAATGATAACCTCACAGCACTGGTATGGGTGATATTATATGTCCATTTTGAAATGCGACCATCTGGCTGTCATTTTTCCATATCCCAAAAAAAAATCTATTTTCAGTCAATTTACATGCGAATGACAATCTGTTTACATCTTGAATCCATACAAATTTTGCTTAACTAAATGTGGTTGTTTTCTATCTTTTTTCAAATATTGCAAGACTTCAGATAAATCTTGGTAAGTCAGTTATTTTAATTATAGCCTTTTCTCTCCATGAAAGTCAAAAAGCATTTCAGGTTCTCAGGATGAAGCATGACATATAATGCTTGAGTTCTAGATGTCATCAAACTATAGAAAACAGACAAATAAACCTGAAGCAATTTGAAGAAATTGAGGGGCTAGATGGCTGTCTTGTAATAGAAGATTTCCCATTTGCAGATCAATGTAAGAGATCAGAACACATAAAAAGTAAACAGATGGCTCAACCAACTCTGACTCATCCCCCAATACAAGCTTTCCATTATGAAGACCACTAGATGGTATCCTTCATGTGTATTAGTTAAAAACAAGAAATGGTCTCCAATAACTTTTCAATAAAGGATAAAACCTTTGTACAAACAGATCATAGTTTAAAACCTCTTATCAAGGAGTTACTTTACTCCAAAAGCTTGTTTCTTCAACCCAATAGAAGAACATTGGATTTTGAAGACATATGTGTAGATAAGCCTTTACATAGGTTGGCCTGCTTATTGTACTGATGGAGACAATTTTAGAAAGAGAATGTGTTTTGTTCAGGTGTTTCAGACTAAATTTTTCTTCCTCTTGAACAATGAAGTTATATATAATAGAGCTTGTCAGTTTATTCTTCCCAAATATCCAATGCATAAACCCACTGATCAGGTTGTAAAAGAGTTGTTATTTTCAGTTTAGCACTGGGTATGGATTGTGTATAGGTTTCCTGTGCATCCTTCCATATTTTCACTTACAAAATGTTTATAGGTATTCATCTTCTACACCCATAAGTACACCAACTTGGTGGTGTAGAGGGCTAAATTCCTAACTACTGAAGAGGTGACCCAAGTTTAATTAATGGATCGGGTCTTGATGAAGCTGTTGTGAGAGGATGGATGTGCATATAGAATGGGTAGTTCTAGACTGACAAGTGGGATCTGGAAGTCATAAGCATTGAATCCTGGCTTGGAAATTACTAGGATGTGACTGCTTAAGGCAGTATTAGTAAAATCTCTCAGCAAGTATGAAGTAGCACAAATGCTCTGTTAGAAGGGCATAAGCAGTCACTGTAGTGGTATGGGTGCTCAAATCATCACCTAGGGGAGGAGTTGGAGATTCATATAAAAAGCCTGCAATTGCCTTCACAAATGCAGGGAAGGGCAGTGATAAAAAGAGATACATTGAGAGGGGGTACATACACATTTTCTCCCTTTAGGGTCCTAGACTAAGAGACAAGAGGGAGTTTGGCATTGTGGTTAAGGTGTTTACCTTACAGACACAAGGTTCAGGGTTTGATTCTCACTTGGGGTAACTGGCTAGGCTTAAAATGGCCCACAAAGGCAGTTAGCATAGTACTAAACTAGGAAACATTATAAAGCCATGGGCTCAAGCTAATTGCCAAGAAATGTACAGTTATCCCCTTTGGAAAAATCATGTACCCATGAATTACCACATAAGTGGCAGTACACTAAACACCGGAAGTGTGATAAGGGACTTAGGGACACTGGTGGACAGTGGTCACACCTTCGATAACCACATCACCACAACAGTCAGGAAATCCTTCTATGTGGCACACCTCATCACTAAGGGCTTTTCATCCAGAAAAAAGAAGGTCATTGTCCCACTGTACTCATCCCTCATTAGACCCATTGTAGAGTACAATGCCCTATTTTGTATGTACATCACAAGACATCTGCAACAACTGGAAAGGCCACAGAAATAACCTCACTAAAAGAATCACAGGCCTAAAGCAGATGCCCTATGCTGACCATCTAAAAAACTTCAGCTATACTCTATCGCATATCGCCTATTCAGAGGCAATCTCTGCTTAACATACAAGGCCATGTCAAACTCAGAGCTGTTGGACATGCTACACTTAAAGAAATCCCAATCCCTCAGAGCCACATGCTCCAGGGATCTAAACCTGGTCATCACAATGAAAAAAACATGCTGGAGGGATAGGTTCCTGACCTAGAGACTTCCCATACTTTGGAATAGACTGCCCATTCCTGACCCAGAGACTCCTCATACTCTGGAATAGACTGCCCATACATGTCAAGCTGAGCGCCTCTTTGACCCTTTTCAAAAGTAACCTTGATGATTGGATGGGAGATAGGAAATTCACCCTGGGAATCACGCCAGTCACCCTGCTAGACAGGAAACCAGGGAAATAAATATTCTGGGAAGAAATAGCCAGGGAATTGTTATAGGTTCATAGGTTCATAGGTTCATAGGTTTATACTAGGCTATCTGCCCTAAGGCATTTATAAGCCTAGCCCAAATTTTTGTGGCTTACGCCACCCCTTATATGAAAAAATACTGTGCCCATTAGTTTGTTGTGCCTCTGTCCAGCAGTGACACAGAGATGATTCCCGGGGTAAACCTACAATCTCCCATCCACAGGTCAAGATTTCTCTTGAACAGAGCCAGCGAGGTGCTCTGCCTCACATGGACCTGGATTTTATTCCACAGCATAGGGAGTCTCTGAGTGATAAATCTATCCCTCCAGCACATCCTATTTATGTCCGTGCTAAGGTTTAAGTCGCTTGCTCTAGTGGTTTTGGTGGATTTGGATTTTTTGAGGTGGAGCATGTCCATTAATTCCAGGTTGGACATGGCCTTGTATGTCAGGCACATGTCACCTCTGAGCAGACGGTATGCGACTGAATAGAACTGGAGTTTCTTCTAGGCTTGTATAGTTCCTAGGGCCAATAGCTTAGTTCCAACCTATGAGCAAGTCATATTCATATGGCTGATCAGTCAACTCTTTGTCAGGTAGGAGAAAAGAAGATGGAGGGGATTCTAGATTACACAAAGTGCTTTCATAGTTGTCTAGATGGTAGATCCCTTCAGACAGCTCTTGGCTGAGAACAGGGTTTGTTTCCTGTGCCAGGAAACAAATGGACATAGTCTGAGTTACTGGAGGTTTCATGGTCAGAAGGCACATATACAAAACATAGAAAAGGACTTCTGCTCCACCAGTCCTACTGTGATTGATTGTAACAGAGACAGGCCTTTGTCTAATGCAAGCAAGGACTTTGTTTTGTGGCTCTCCTCTTTAGTCTACATCATCAATCTATTTGCACATTTTCACCTTTCTTTCATCATTCTTGAAAAACTTCATCAGGTTATCCAGCAGACCACCAACAGCTGCCAGGAATCTTTGCAGACAGCTTTAAGCTCTTACCAAAATATTTTTTGGAATGCCAAAAACTACTATTCATTTGGAATAAATTTGACAGGAGATTGAATTTAAATTGTGGCTCACCAATAAAACTACTAGGGTTACCAGGCCCTGACATAGTCCTTCTCCAGGCTACTTTGCTTTGAGGCCTATTCATGCTGCTAAGGAAATGTACAACACACTTTTTGTGAATATTGGATTCAAGAGAACCTGAAAAGTGGTCTAAGTAGCTAGAAAATGAGTCATGTTCATGGAATTGTATATCAAAATATCTAAATAACCACTAATTCCAAATGTCAGACTTTAGTTTAAGGTAGCATTAGGCATGATCCCATACCATTGCAGTTGTGTACTTTGCTCTGAGCTTTGATTTTTCTCTGGTCTGTTTTCAAATTCATGTTCAGAGGAGAATGAGAGTATTTCTAACTGCTAAGTTGCTTGTTTATTTTTATAGAAATTGCTTTTATAATGCTGTTTTTTTCTTAAACGTTTCATTGAATTTGCTTGGTTTTGTATAGATTTTCCTTGTTTATTTTATTATATGTCATATTCTGTCTGTGGTTGCTCCTTCTCTTCCATCTTTGTCCTCCCTTAGTTCATGGTATCTGTCACTGTGTCTCCTTCTTCTGTCTTGTTGTGCTGGAAATAAATTCAGAAAAAAAAAAGTTTTAATAACGTTGGCTAGGTGTGTTAGACAACATTCTTATGCAGATTATGTACCATGCCTGTGGAACTATATTACTCAAGGCATAGATGCAGTATTGTATTCAAGATATTATTTAAAACTCTATATTACTCCAGATTCTATTCCTGCAAATTTAATTTAGGAAATACAGACAAGAGTCTGGCTGCAGCTCTTTAACTTCAGATCAAGTATGGAAATTATATAACCTCCCTACAATGTTAAAACTACATGTCCCTTTATATAAACAGAATGACTTAAAGTCTCAAGTCTAGACAGTAATCTGAATAAATGATACAGAATTATACCTAACTCCTAGTACTTTTTTTCTCATTAAGAAGGTGGTATTGCTGAGCATATGTAACACTGATTAGAAAAACATCTTTATCCATCAGCAACACTATAAAAATATGTCCATTCTCTATAACAGCATTGCTTGAAGACAAGGAGGACGCATACAATATGTTTTTACAGACCTGTATCACGTTTGATTTTAGATTGTAAAATGTACATGAATGTGGCATCCCAACTAAAGTTATTCATTTAGCTGCAATTAATCTTAACTAGTGTGGAATTGTCTTAAAATAAAAAACTGACGATAAATTGTTAAGGGTCATCTGTGTACTAGTACATGTTTGGTCAGACACATTTGAAATTTTTGTATTAAGTTTGGACACAGAGAAAAAATATATGAATTGTGATACCTTAAATTGGACAAATGTGACACAAGTCCTACTGAGCTTTTATTTGTCTAGAAATTAATTCAAACATTACTTAGCTTATACCGCATATCTAGATCATCAATTAAATGGGTTCTTTTGTATGACAGAATTGCCAGTTTCAGAGAGAAAGACAGAGAGTTAGAAAGACACATATGCACACACAGACAGACACACACACACACACACACACACACACACACACACACACACACACACACACACACACACACACACACACGGCAGGGGTACCCATTCAATTATTGCTATTTATTGGGATAGTAGAACTCTTTGCATACTGAATCAACATTAATAATCAGAAATAGGGCCTATACACACATACAATATATATATATATATATATATATATATATATATATATATATATATATATATATTTTTTTTTTTAATTTCTGAAGGATGTACTGCCATGGTGTGATGTTAGTGCTATTATTTTGTGATACTATCTGGAACTCAGGTAAAGTGGGTTTATCCTAGGGCAATAAAAGTAAACTGTTCCACCAGAGGCAGTTAAAACCACATATCCCATTACTTGGGAGCTCTCTCCAACCAAGACTGAACTTGACAGTCAAGAGGAGAAGGTAAACACTTACACCACACTCATCACAGTCCCACTAAACCTACACCACCAAAATCCACACATAGAAACACAAAAACATTCACAGAGGCTCTCAATAATAATCTGCTCAAGCAACAGAGACCTCCAAAGCAGAAACGCAAGCAACCTCGACCACCCTATACAACCCAAATTACACATAGCCCACAGAGTCAGTGTGCCACTCAACAACAGCCCATAAGGCAAAACAACATACCCAACACACTGATCATAGGTGACTATAGTCAAGCACACTGATGTCCCACTCACCAGATTAAATAAGGAGAAGGATACTGTCAGCTGGCTGCTGGGTGCCAGGATCCGCCATATAACCCACGCACTCTAGTCACGCCACAGTAAGTACAAATATGACTCTGTCATTGTCTTTGTTGGTGTGAATGACCTGAGATGTACCTCCTGGTGTCTTTCTAAGGGGATTCAGTATCTGTCTGCCTGGAATGACATGGTCGACAGACCACAATACTTCACCAGAGATGGCCTGCACCTGTCACCCCTGGGATTCCGGATACTGGCTAAGGCTCCTGCTGGCCCTATAGTGCCTTTTTTAGGCAAGGTTCAAATGACAAATTTACCACTGTAACAGGAACAGGCAAGCAAAAACTGAGGGTAATGCTACTCAATGCTAGAAGCAAAATGCACTCCCTTGAGGCACTCCTTAAATGGAGAACACTGATATCTGTGCAGTGACTGAGACCTAGTTCAAGGTTTGTATAAGCTTGTGAGAAGGAATTGATTATGACTTTATGTGGTCACAATAAAAGTAACTTTTATAATTTGAGCGCTGCAGAACATAAGGCATTGAATGATTTGAAAAATAATGTGGATCTTATAATTCGGCCATCCGATAAGGGTGGTGCTATAGTATTAATGGGCAGGTGTGATTATGTAAAAGCAATGTCTATTTTATTGAATGACTTTGATACCTATCATACGATAGATTGCGCACGGATTAGGACCATTATTAAATATGTGAATGATTGTATATTTGATTTACTTATGACCAGGGAGATTAATGAGGGACTGTGAGTTTTTCAAGGTGCCTCATCCCATGATACCGGTTATCAAAGGGCTACCCAAGGTTCATAAATCCTTGATTGAGCCACCTATGAGACCCATTGTTGCTGGAGGGGGCTGGGTAACAGAGCCCCTCTCCATTTATGGAGAGGGGCTACGTAGTCCAATAGTTAGGTCTATAAATACCATTTTGAGGGATACTGTGCATTTTCTGCAGGATCTTGATGAATTTGTGTGGTTGAATGATATCACTGATCTGCTATTGGTTACCCTGGATGTTAAATATCTTTTCACTACCATACCCAATGAGTATGGGATAGAAGGGATAAGGCAGATCTTGAGTAGTTATACATTCTCATTGAATCTAGATGTTTGTTTAGTCTGTACCTTGCTTGACTTGATTTTGAATAATAATGTGTTCCTGTTTGAGGAACAGTTATAACTACAGAGATGGGTGGTAGCCATGGGCACACCCTGCGCCAATTCTTATGCAAATCTGGTGATGCATTTTTGGGAGGATAATAACCTGACAGTGAGTCCATTATATAGAGGTGTGAGACACTATAGACAGTTTTTGATGATGTCTTCATTATTTGGGAAGGTGACGTTAAGTCCTTTCTTCTATATATTGAATATTTAGAGTCTACCACAGAGTTTCTTAGGTTTACTGTCACCCATTCTTTTTTACATGTAGACTTCCTAAATGTATCAGTAACTAAAGATACAATAGGGGGCATTAACACCACACTGTTTAGAAAGACATGTTGGAGTAACAGCCTTCTATCTAGAGATAGTATGCATCCTGGACATGTGTTTTCAAATGTAGTGAAAAGCCAATTCACTAGAGTGTCCAGGATTTGTAACAATGAGGGTGACATACAACGGGAATTTGATACTCTGGAGGCAATGTTTATTGATATGGTACTACTGTTAGGGAAATACATGATAGCTTTGAAGTTGATAGGCTGGGTGATTTTTAACCCTCCTTTGTGAAACAGAATGTTACCACACCTAGTGCTACTCAAGATCGGGCCTTGATAGTCAATGCTCCGATTTTGAGAGTTAGGGATGATAACATGACCAACAGAAGGAAGACAAAATGTCATACTTCATTTATAACTAATTTTACCAGCAATATCAATGTTATAAAAAGTATCATACAGAAACATTGGGCTATCTTAACATTGGACTCTGCAACGACTGGCTTAGTAGGGGCTGCACCATATTTCATCTGTCGAAGCAACAACAATCTTAAACGGTTGTTGTGCAATAATATTAAATGCCCTTCACAGTCAAGTCAACACACTGGGACTTATCCTTGTAGGTCTTGTAGTGTGTGTAGGGTTTTGACTAAACAAATATATAAACATCCCACTTTAGTGTTTGAATTTATTTCCAGATTCTATGCAGACTGCATTACCTGCTTTATAGTGTACTTAGCAACATGTGATGCATGCCCCTGCTTCTATGTGGGTAAAACCATCCAACGATTGAGGGACAGGGTATACAAACATTTGTCAGATATGAGGAAGGGTGATATAAACAATGCCCTTGCCAAACATCAAGTCTGAATGCCCTGGACATGATTTTTTCTTTTAGGGTGTTGCAACATGTTTTTAAAAATGTGAGAGGTGGTGACTGTAACAACTATTTGGAGCAGATGGAACTAAAATGGATTCTTAGGATGCAAGATTATAAGCATCCAGGGTTGAATAGTCAGGTTAATATCAAACCCATTTTGAGTGGGCGGAGGCTTAAGGCACATAGGAAGTTGCATTGATTGTTTGAGGAAATTATGTCATTGTTTTTTGGTGTAATTTTCTCTTGTTTTTGATAGGTCAAGTGTCAGTTTAAAAATGTTCATTTTTTTAGTTTCTTATAGGATCTGAGGAAGCTGTATGCAAAAGCACTTGTCCTTTTTTATCTAATTTTTACATGGAATTTGTTTGCTGCTATTTTTATCATAATGTTTATTAAAGTCGTGCCTTCAGTTGTGGTTGTCCAGTTGGTATATGTTTTTTTTTTAAGTTTGGTTTTCACCTGGGCATTCAGTACACACTGGTTATTTTCTTGTTTGTAACTAGTTCAAGGCTCCAAAGAGCACCCCTGCATTACCAGGCAATAACTCATACCACACTTTTCGGCCACCTAACCTGGACCAGAACACCAAAGGCGGAGGTGTGTCCATATTTATTAAGGATATCCACACCTCCAGGCCAGTTGCTCAGCATAATGCATCTGAGGTTATCCAAGTGAAACTAACTCTGGGTAAAACTGCAATCCAAATTGTAGCTTGCTACAGATCTCCCACCATGCCGCAGGATTCCCACTCCTCTTTTCTTGATATAATGGAAAATATTAGGGTTCAATCAAACACCCTAATAATGGGTGATTTCAACTACCCTGCCATTAACTGGGAAAGCTACTCATGTATTAACTCCTTCACTCAGCGCTTCCTGGAATTCATAAATTCCAATGCCCTGGATCAATGTATCCACACCCCCACCAGGGGCAACAATATCTTAGACCTAGTCATTACCAAGAAGTTCCACACCTGAAGTCAACTCCTTGTTGGTCAGATCCAACCATAAGTTAATCATCCTAGATATCCACATACTGCCCCCACCCCCCATTAAGGAAATCATGGTAAAAAAATGTTTCAAAGCCAACTTCATGCTTCTAAAGACAGAAGTGGCAAACTTCATGACACCCATGCAGATGAACAATACAGTCACAACTGCTGAATCGTACACAAATGTAGTCTATAAGCACTTACATGAGTGCATGGATCATGCTATCGCAAAGAGAACCAAGACGCTATCCTCCAAAAAAAGGAAGCCAATCTGGTGGTCCCCTGCCATAAACAAACTCTACAACAGAAGGAAGAAACTGTTGTAAAAGAGAGTCAAATCCCATGAGTGTAGGAGCTCCCTGGTTAACCTCAGTAACATGGAACTCATAAACAAAGACATTGGTAACCTCCAAACTCTAGACCCCACCCAGTTCGGGATTGTGAAAGGTAGATCATGCCTCCTGAACCTGATTGACTTCTTTGAGGCAGTCACCAAAGCCATAAATGAGGGTCAGGTGGTTCATGCAGCCTATCTTGACCTCAGCAAGGCTTTTGACACCATCCCCCATTTTGGAATTATAGCTAAACTCACTAAACTAGGTATAAATACCTATGTTACAAGATGGGTTGCCAACTGGCTCACTGACAGAACCCACACTGTAAAAGTTGCAGACTCCAAATCTGACTTCAAACCAGTGACAAGTGGAGTACCACAGGATTCAGTCCTGGGACCTCTCCTGTTTGGTATCTACTTCTCTGAAGAACAGGCTAACACAGAAGGCCTTTGGCTAATCGCAGATGACTGCAAATTAGGAGCCATAGTCAAGTCCCCAAATGATGTTGACATCCTACAGGAGGGCCTCACTGAGACAGATGCCTGGTGTCAGAGCAATGGACACAAGCTCAGTGCCAAAAAGTGCATTGTCATGCCCTTTGGTAAAAACTCTGTACCCATGAACTACCACGTAGGCAGCAGTCTACTTAATGCTGAATGTGTGATAAGAGACCTTGGGACCCAGGTGAACAGTAGTCTCTCCTTTAGTAATCACATTGCCACAGTAGTCAGGAAATCCTTCTACATGGCACACCTCATCACAAAAGGGTTCTCATCCAGGAAAAAAGAGGTCATTGCTCCCCTCTACTTGACACTCAGACCCATTATAGAGTACAACGCCCCTTTTGGAATGTACCTCACAAGACATCTGCAGCAGCTGGAAAGGTGACAGAAGTACCTCACAAAGAGGATTACTGGCCTCAAACAGATGCCCTACACTGACCATCTCAAAAAACTCCAGCTTTACTCTGTAGCATATTGCCTATTCTGAGATGATCTCTACCTAACATATAAAGCTATGTCAAACTCAGAGCTGTTGGACATGCTACACCTAAAGAAATCCTAATCCATATGAGCTACACACTCTAGGGACCTAAACCTTGTCACCACAATAAACAGGACATGCTGGAGGGATAGATTCCTGTTCCAGAGACTTCCCATACTCTGGAACAAGCTACCCATCTATGTCAGCAAAGTTCCTCATTAGCACTCTTCAAGAAAAATCTTGATAAGTGGATGGGAAATGGGAAATACACCCCATGGATCACTTCTGTGGCTCTGCTCGACAGGGGCACAGGAAAATAACTTTCTTGGGTGGCATAAGCCAGGGAACCTTGTTGGTTAGGCTTACTTAGGCTCTTGGGCTGATAGCCTAGTACCTACCTATGAACCTATGAATTTGTTTATCATTTTACCTTTCTTTAGGTGTTGCATTAACTAAGCTTCTCTCCTTAGCAGACACAAATGACATTGAACAAGTTATGAGGAAAGCTGAACAAACCTTGGAAATATGGATTATTTGAAAATGGAGACTAACAGGTTTTAAAATCAGTGTAATATAACTTTGTCTGTTAGATGTCTAATATTATTAACTAAATGCACTAATATGTTTTATATATATATATATATATATATATATATATATATATATATATATATATATATATATATATATATAGTTTACTGTTGACATTCCATGGCACACGTGGTTGAATGACATGCATTAGAAAGGCACTTTTCAAAGACGCATAATGCCGAAACAGACTTCTGTGAATTCACAGTAGCGAATCTGCAGTGTAATTTGGTAGTCTGAGTTTGGTATTGTGAGTGGAGATTGTGGTACAGTGAGGAACAGGAAATTTACCCTTTTCCTTGCTGCAGTGTGATATCAGAGTTGTTATATTTAATTTTAAAGGGGGTCCCCCCTGCAAAACAGTAAATCCCATGTGCCATTGACTTGACATTCTAACGGTAAGTTACTCTGCATAGCTTGGGTGACTGATGTCACCCAAGCTCAAGCTGTTCATAGCTGCTGAGAGACTGGCCCTCTGCCTTTTCCCCTGTTTTGAAACTGGAAAAAGATAAGTGTTTATTTTCAATTGTTTTCTGCACTTCTGTTTTACTACATATCTCTGTAATCTGCACAAATGTTTTTTTGCAATCAGTGCAACTGTTTTTAGTCTCCTTTTCGTTGTCTGAAAGAGCTGAATTTTTGTTACTGTTTGTGACCCTTCAGTTTGTAGTGAGATATTTTGTCTAGAGAAGCCTAGCTGTTTTTCTTTGTGGCAGAAAGTAATAGTCTGGTTTAATCTAGATAAAAGCATTCATGCAAAACTGTTATTTTTGATTGGATAATTGGGCTGGCTTCTGATTCTCTGCTTTAATAGCCAGTGTTTTAAACCAGTTATACTTGTTTGCTCAAGCTGTTCATAGCTGCTGAGAGACTGGCCCTCTGCCTTTTCCCTTGTTGTGATATTGGGAAAAGATAAATGTTTATTTTTAATTGTTTTCTGCACTTCTGTTTTACTATATATCTCTGTAATCTGTACAACTGTTTTTTGTCCCACCAACCCACCCATTGTTGTGGTGGTAGTGGTGGTGTTAAATCTTGGTGGCTTTCATTTGCCCGCCTCTGGTATAAAGTTGATGCTGGACACTCCCTCCAGTCACATTACGTCAGCTCGTTATACTGTTTATAGTGAGAACTTAGTAAAGCCCCCCCTCTCTTTAGCTTCTGAACCTTGAATTATCTCATTTTCTTCTGTCACTTCTCTTTCTACTACAAAATAAAAAAAACTGTACCTCTTTTTACTTCATTTTGCTGATTGCCATATTTATTACTGCTTGTTGGTAGCCTCACTAATTTGATGACAGTATTCTACTGAATCGCTGCTTTATTAGTGCTGTCTGTTACTGTTGTGATTTGTGAGCTGTTGTTTCAAAGCAGTCTACTGATTAGATATATTTCATTGCTATCTACTGCACTTCATTACTGTTTAACTTTTTTACATACTGCAAGTGCTATTCTTTTGACTATAAATGATTAATCTGTGCTTCATTGTGAGTTTTTTCTTACTGAGTTCTTAACCTTAAAATTGAGTAGCATAGTGTAAATGCAGGTCTACAGCATCCAGAGCTTCAGGAGTAACAGCACCGGTGCTTATTAGTTATGACCACCCCTCCTGGTATGATTGCAGGTCAATTTCCTGTACATTCTCCTGCTAACCTGGTGCACTTGAGTATTCTGAGGCAGTGTGGCAACTGTCTAATGTACACAGACAACTGTCTCCTCTTACCTCCCAACACTCATACATGTGAGAGATGCACTTATATCAACAAACCGGAAGCAGTGCACACTGTAACCAAGACCGGACTAGCTGGTCAAGAGGAGAAGGCCAACACCTGCAACTCACTACATAGTAAACACAGCCCTCCAAAACACCAACCATCACAACCCACACATAAAAACACAAACCATACACCCCTCTTAATGGAGGCTCTCAATAAAATCTTGCCCAAACAACAGAGACCCCCAAGACAGAAACACACTCTACCACCACAAAACCAACCCCAGACCACAGAGTTCACCAACACAGTGTGCCCTTCAACCTAAGCCCTTAAGGCAAAACACTTTGCCCAATGCACTAATCATAGGAGACTCAGTTGTGAGGCACACTGATGTCCCACTCACTAGGTTGAACAAGAAGAAGGTGACAGTCAGTTGTCTGTCAGGTGCCAGGATCCACCACATAACACATTCACTCAGGTCACTCCACAGCAAGTACAAACATGACTCAGTCATTGTCCATGTGGGTGTGAATGACATGAGACGTACCTCCTTGGACTACATGAAAAGAGATGTGATGGAACTCTCAGATTATGCGGCTCAGGCAGTTATGACCCTAGCCCTGAGCAGTATTCTACCGTCACCCAGAATGATACCATAGTACGAGCAGAAAATGATTGACTTCAACAACTGGCTAAGTTTCTGGTGTCATTCTAAGGAGATCCAGTATCTGTCTGCCTGGGATGACATGGTCGACAAACTTTGATGCTTTGCCAGAGACAGCCTGCATCTGTCACCCCTGGGATTCCAGGTACTGGCTAAGGCTCTTGCCACCCCTATAGTGCCTTTTTTAGGCAGTGTTCCAAAGACCAAAATTCCACTGTAACAGCTACAAACAAATGCAGTCTGAGGGTCATGCTGCTCAATGCTAGATGTCTAAATCTCAAGATGCACTCACTCGAAGTTCTCCTCAAAATGGAGAATGTCGACATCTGTGCTGTAATGGAGACCTGGTTTAAAGAGGCAGAAAGCACCCATGCACTCCCAGGCTACAACTCATTTCATACTTTTTAGCCCCAGAATACATCTGGAAGCTCCAAAGGTGGTGGTGTCTCCATATTCTTAAAGGATATGCACACCTCTAGACTGGTAGCCCCGCATAATGCATCTGAGATACTTCAGGTACAACTAACACTGGGTAAGATGGCAATACAAGTCATAGCCTGCTACAGAACCCCAAACATGTCCCTAGACTTTCACTCCAAGTTCCTAAGCACCCTGGAGTCTATCAAGGTCCAACCCAATACTCTCATACTGGGTGACGTCAACTACCCTTCCGTCAACTGGGAAAACTATACAAGTACCAATGTACAGTCCCAACGCTTTCTGGAATTTATCAGTTCCAATGCCCTGGAAGACCCCCACTAGAGGAAGCAACATCCTCGACCTGGTTATCACCAACATGGAAGACCGTTGCTCCACACCTATAGTCAATTCCTTCATGGTTAAATCTGACCACAAACTGATCACATTGGAAATATCCATTTCAACTACAACCCCTGCTAAGGTGACCACCCTGACAAACTTCTCTAAAGCTGACTTTGTGCTCCTAAAAACAGAGATGGCTAACTTCTCAGCACCTATGCCAATGGAAAATAGCTGCATGACTGCAGAATCATACACCAATGTACTGTACGAGCACTTACACAAATGCATGGACCTTGCCATGCCAAATAGAACTAAGATGCTCTCCTCCAAAAAAAGGATGCTAATCTGGTAGTTCCCAGCCATCAGTAAACTCTACAACAGGAGGAAGAAACTGTTGCAGAAAAAAATAGTCACAAGTCTGGAAAACCTCCCTTATCAGTCTCAACAAAAAGCTGAGATCCCTTATCAAATCCTCTAAAGCCAGGTATGAAGGTAGAATTGTGGCTGTCACCAAAAATGAACACAAAACCTTCTATAGCTATATCAAAAACCTCCAAGGCAGTACCCAGATTTACTGTGAGTTATTGCACAATGGCACCTCCTATACTGAGCCAACAGATATAGCCAACATGCTGGCCGACAGATTCAGTGCCAACTTTACCCCTCCCCGCCAAGGCCCTATCACAATACCAGAAGAAAGCCTGGTACCCACCATTTCTGTGGCGCAGGTAAAAGCTGCATTGTCCAAAGCCAAGAATACAGCATCCATGGGACCTGATAATATCCCTGGCTGCATCCTACATGAGCTACAAAATGAATTGGCACCACATCTGTGTGCCCTGTTCAATCACAGCCTTGCCTCAGGCTATGTCCCTAATGAATGGTGCACCACTGCAGTCATCCTGTTTCATAAAGGGGAAACAACTACAGACCCTGGTAACTATTAAGCCATTGGCCTGATGAGTCTGGTATGCAAAGCTATGGATTGCATCATCATAGATCTGCTTAACAAAGATATAGGCAATCTCCAAACTCTTGACCCCACACAGTTTGGCTTTGTCAAGGGAAGATCCTGCCTGCTGAACCTGGTTGACTTATTCGAGGCAGTCACCAAGGTTGTGGATGAAGATAAGGCAGTGCATACAGCTTACCTTGACCTGGCCAAAGCTTTTGATACCAGGTATCATTGATAAACTCAGCAAACTAGGCATAAACCCTTACATCACTAGATGGGTTGCAAATTGGCTCACAGACAGGACCCACAGAGTGAAAGTTGTGGATTCCAAGTCAGACTGTTGACCAGTCATGAGTGGAGTCCCACAGGGCTCGATCCTGGGCCATCTCCTGTTTGGCATCTACTTCTCAGAAGTTCAGGTAAACACAAAAGGACTCTGGCTTACCAAGTTCAATAATGACTGCAAGCTAGGAGTTATTATCAACTCCCCAAGTGATGCAGACATCCTACAAAAGGACCTCTCTGAGACCAATGACTGGTGTTGGAACCATGGCCTGAAGCTTAATGCCAAAAAATGTGTAGATCATCTCCTTTGGAAAAAAACTCAATTCCTGTGAATTACCAAGTTGATGGGAACCCACTGAACACTGAAGGAGCCACAAGAGATCTGGGCACCCAGGTCAACAGCCACCTCACCTTCGACCATCACATTGCCACTGTGGTCAGAATGTTCTTCTATGTGAAGCATCTTTTGGGTCTATATAAGAAGCACGAAAAGCCTTCGGAGCAAATATGGAAACAGCGACACATATTCATCTAAATGAATTTAAGCAATTCAATGAATATGTCATAGGGCAAGGAGATAGTTGACCAACTTCATGGAGTTGCCCTTTCCTTCCCTATAATCTGATCTCGGAGTTGGTATATTTAGTTAGGGGGTGTAGGGGGCTCTGTTTATGCTGTTAAATTATTTTTTTTAGTGAACGGCCACGTAAGTTTTTTTCCCTAGGGAAAAATTTGATTACATGGCTGTTCGCTATTTTCAGGTTTCGTGCATTATGTGTCGACTTTTATGTAGTCACACATATGCACTTTTGGTGGTATAATATAGAGACCCCATCTTATAACCAAAGGTTTCACATCCAGGAAGAAAAAGGTAATCATCCCTCTCTACTCATCCCTCATTAGACCAGTCATCAAATATAACGCCCCATTTGGCATGCACCTGACCAGACACCTACAACAGCTGGAGAGGCCCCAAAATTACCTCACAAAAAAGATCCTAGGCCTTAAACACATGTCCTACATTGAAAGACTCAAGAAACTTTAGCTATTTTCAGTCTCTTATCGTCTAGAGGTGAACTCTGCTTGACTTACAAAGCCATGTCTGACCCAGCCCTACTTGAAATGCTACACCTGAAGAAGTCTCAATCCCCCCATGCTACATGCTCCAGAGATCACAACCTCATTACCACAATTAACAGAACATGCTGGAAGGACAGGTTAATTTCCCAAAGACTGCCCATACTCTGGAATAAGCATCCCATTCATGTCAAGCAGAGCATCTCGCTGGCCCTCTTGAAGAAAAATCTTGACGAGTAGATGGATAACAGAAAGTCCACCCCAGGGATCACTCCAGTTGTCCTACTGGATAGGGGCACTGTGAACTAACATCAGGTGGCATGGTGCCTGGGGATTTTTTTGGGCTATGCTTGTAAAGGTTCCAGGGCCATTAGCCTAGTACACACCTATGAATCTATGAACCTAAAGTTATGTCAAATTACGTTGAATGCAGCTGCCAGTGAATTGATGGTTGATATTGTGTAGGCATCGGGATTACAGGTCCAATGTTTACTATCATATTATTGAAAGTCACAATATTTTGGGTTCACTTAATCAACTGATATGATTGAATTTGTGAAAGTTAGTTTTAAACAGTGTCAAAAATGGTAAATGAGATGATTGACGTCAGAACCAGTTTGAACTACAAATACAAATCAGCATTCATTTAACCAGCGATTACACAACACTGAATCAGGTCTTTGCTTTCACTTTTACTCCTTCAGACTATTTCAGTTTGCCATGTTTAACACTAAATCACCTGATTTCGTGTACATGTAATTCAAGTGCTATTCCTGATTTTGATAGTAAACTTATATATATTTATGGTGTCTACTTAAAACCATACTTACGCTTATGTAATGTCATAAACCACTCCTGTTAGAACTTTTAAGAGAAATTCTTATTCTATCAACAGATCTTGTATTCTACTGTATGGATTGTTCTGTTCCAAATGGAAAATAATTAACTTTTTTCTATTAATCAGTGAAATTCCTTACATTCTGGCACCCACTTTGCAGACTATCACATTGCAGCTTACATCAATGATAACCAAATATGTGCAGGGTCTAGACCATATTCATCATTTACTCACATATGAAGTTGTAATAATCCCCTCATCACATGCCCACCATTTATTTTCCTTGTAGTATCTACCATTTATTCTGTATTATAGATTAACATTAAGACATGAAATGTAAGGGTCCAAGCCAGCTCTGTGGTGCAGAGAAATTAAGCTCTGATTACATCTCAAGTGTCAGGTTAGTGGCTGAGGCCCTAGAGAATTTAGCAAGGAAGGTTGGGATTCAGCAACCATTCTTGCTTCAGAGGCATCCACTTATAAATCTCTGCTGGCTGTCAGTGAATTAGTAGAAACATCATCTCAATATGGGACAGAGATGCTTGATTGAGTGGCTACTTGAATGAGCAAGAGTTTTCTCACACTGTACTAGTTGCTTACAAAATATTGACAGTGATTCCTGGATGAATAAATTGACACTAGACTTATAAAAAAAAGTGAGGTGACTTGAGTGGATGCCACACATCTTGTTCCCAGAGCAACATTTATGATTAATTGGGATGGGGAACCAAGTATTAATTTTGGTGAAAAGAAGGGGCTATATGATCATCTGGGGAAGACTCAACACAGAAATAAATTCTTATGGGATGTAAGGATCTCATTTATTGTCTCTAAGGTATTAAACCACTACAAGCCATATGGATATTTAATAGATTGAGTCTACTTCAACTGTTTGAACTTGTAAGTACAGCCCATAGTCTAACACTGATAGTCTTACTACCAGCTGGCAGAACATCTTAATTATTAAAGAAAAAACCACCACGAACAAAAACTGATAATTCACAAGAAAGGACAGATAGATCCACACCAGAGTATTTAATTTAGCGCTTTCGTTTTTTAATAAAAACTTCATCAGAATCACAATGAATACATACACTGACCCAATAAATACCATCAACCCTTACAAAATTAACATATATAATTACTGACATCATCATCAATTAATAAAAAACACACACACATATACAAAACAATTAAAGTTACATGTGCATATACTAAAAATTGGAGCTCGACCATTAGCCCATAAGCTCCACACCATAATGTATTGAAACACCACTATTACTGCAGATAGCCCTATGTTTTTAATCTAAGGATAGAACTAACTGAAATGTTAGAATTCAGCCTTGGATAGTGTGATGTGTTTGTTTTAAGTTGCCATCTTAATTCTTTAGACTCTAAAAAATCATTAAGTGGACCACCTCTTTCCCCCAAAATAACTTGATCAAGCACAGAAAATTTAAATGAGTGTCCAGGGTTACTAATAACATGTACAGCCAATACATTTTTTATATCTTGTTTCTTAATGTCATAAAGATGTTGGTATATTCTACTCCTAAGGGCATTAATAGTTTTACCGATATAAAAACAGGGGGAAGTGCACCAAATGCCCCTGTTTTTATATCGGTAAAACTATTAATGCCCTTAGGAGTAGAATATACCAACATCTTTATGACATTAAGAAACAAGATATAAAAAATGTATTGGCTGTACATGTTATTAATAACCCTGGACACTCATTTAAATTTTCTGTGCTTGATCAAG
The DNA here is from genome assembly GCF_019279795.1 of Protopterus annectens. Taxonomy (NCBI): domain Eukaryota; kingdom Metazoa; phylum Chordata; order Ceratodontiformes; family Protopteridae; genus Protopterus; species Protopterus annectens. Next base: position 1,096,954,895 of record NC_056733.1, read on the forward strand.
TTATTTTGGGAGAAAGAGGTGGTCCACTTAATGATTTTTTAGAGTCTAAAGAATTAAGATGGCAACTTAAAACAAACACATCACACTATCCAGGGCTGAATTCTAACATTTCAGTTAGTTCTATCCTTAGATTAAAAACAGAGGGCTATCTGCAGTAATAGTGGTGTTTCAATACATTATGGTGTGGAGCTTATGGGCTAATGGTCGAGCTCCAATTTTTAGTATATGCACATGTAACTTTAATTGTTTTGTATATGGGTGTGTGTTTTTTATTAATTGATGATGTCAGTAATTATATATGTTAATTTTGTAAGGGTTGAGGGTATTTATTGGGTCAGTGTATGTATTCATTGTGATTCTGATGAAGTTTTTATTAAAAAATGAAAGCACTAAATTAAATACTCTGGTGTGGATCTATCTGTCCTTTCTTGTGGATTATCAATTATTAAAGAAATATAATTTCTGCATACATATTATTGTGTGAAGGCCACAACCCTTTTGCATGGGGTTCTTCTCCACAACCCCAGTCTCTAAAAAAGAAGTTATGTACTCACCATAACGTTCCATGTGAGTTGTTTATCTCGCCTTCATTCATTACTAATGGGCTCAGAACTGATCCTTGGTTCTGACTCGTCTGTTTTCTAAAGCTTGAGGTCCCCAACCAGCTCATGGCTCACTCCCTATCCCATGATGCTCCAGGGAATTCCCTAGATCTTGTTTGCTGGTAAAACAATTTATATATATATATATATATATATATATCTACAGGAATCTTCTATTACTTCATAAAAAACTCTTGATCTACCAGGAGTTAAAAAAGATGAGGGCAGGAGGGTTGGACGTAAGAATGAAGGCGAGATGGACAACTCACATAGAACGTTATAGTGAGTACATAACTTCTTTATGTGTAGTTGTCCTATCTTGCCTTCATTCACTACTAATGGGACAGTGTCCCTAGCACCATCTTTCTTGGGTGGCTCACAGGAGAACATTTTCCAGAACATTGGACCCAAAGAAGGCCTTGTCCCTGGAGGCCAAATCCACTTTGTAATGAGTAATAAAGGTATGAGGCCTTGCCCATGTTGCTGCCGTGCAAATGGTATCAGTAGGTACTCTTGAAGTGAAGGCAAAAGAAGTAGAGATAGCTCTCATAGAATGAGCTCTTATTTTGTCTGGAAGTTGTTTATTCTGAGACTGATAGGTATATGAGATGCAATCTGACAACCACCTGGATGGAGTGTTTTTGCTACTGAAGCTCCTTTCTTGGAGTCTGAAAAGGACACAAACAATTGTTCAGTTTTTCTAAAATTCTTTGTTCGGTGTAAGTAGAAACATAACTGTCTATGTACATCAAGTTGGTGTAACGTGTATTCTGCCTTATTGCCATAGTTGGACAAAAAACTGGTAAGTCTATAGACTGAGTCAAGTTCAATTCTGAGCACACTTTTTGGTAGAAAGGATGGGCTTGTACAAAGTGAGACTCTGTCAGAATGAAATAACATATATGGGGGCTTAACAGATAAAGCTTGTAATTCCAAAACCCTTCTAGCTGAAGTGATAGCCACTAAGAATATTGTCTTCCAGGTTAAGAATTTGAAGTCACAGGATGACACCAGTTCAAAAAGGGGAGAACTATCCAGGATAATACAAAATTTAAGTCCCATGGAGGTTGAGAGGGTTTAATGGGTGGTCTTAACAGGTTAGTACCTCTCAGGAAAGCTTTACAAAGCCGGTGTGACATAACATTGGGTCTTCCTTCTCCAAAGTGAAAATTGAGATTGCTGCTAACTGTACTCGAATAGTAGCTGCAGCTGCACCCTCATTAAAAAGTTCAGATAAAAATTCCAGTATTGAAGATATAGATGCAGAAAAAGGATCAATATGAGTTTTTTGTGGCCCAGAAGGAAAATCTTTTCAATTTGCTGAGATATAACCTTCTCATAGAAGCTTTGTGAAGAAATCTGGATATATTGTACTAAGGTAGAAAGGTTAGGTAGCCTGGCTATGTTTGCAATTGGACCAGCCTAGCTGTCAACTTGAGGGTTTAAAGAAATGGATGGAGCATTCCAGACTGATGGGTCAGAAGATCCAGCATGGGGTCCAGAATCCAAGGCTCCTCCTGTAGATGAGGCCGCATGAAGGGGAACCAAATTTGATGAGGCCAGTATGAGGCTGTAAGTATTAAGGTCTTTCCCAATGTGCTGGCTTTCTGAAGAACTTTGGGTATCAATGGAAGGGGAGGAAAGGCATAAGGGAGACCTGGGAGCCAGTCATGAACAAGTGCATCCCTTGGGGATTCCACCGGAGGAGGGATTAGGGCAAGGTAGCTGCTGCATTTGGTGCCTATGGATGTGGCAAAAAGATTGCAGCAAGGCTGGCCCCATTTTCGGAAAATCATTTCTGCTATGTCTTGTTTCAGGGACCACTCATGAGGCATCAGTATTGCTGTGCTGAATTTGTCTGCTATGATCTTGGATTTCCCGGGGATATGCATTACTATCAGACGGCATTGGGAGGAGGTTGCCCACTGCCATACTCTCAGGGCCTCTCGACAAAGGAGGTAAGATTTGGTTCCTCCTTGTTTGTTTATGTACCATATTACTGACATATCCATCTGGATCGCAATTGTTTTCAGAGGAAGAGAGTCTTGAAATGCCTGCAGTGCTAAAAGCACTGCTCTCATCTCTAGGACATTGATTTGCAAGTGGGCCTTATGATCCTGCCAAGTGTCTTGGACTGTTGTTCTCTGATAATGCCCCCGCCCCTATCTGGGAAGTATCCTTGGTCACTGTGGTGAGTGGTTGTGGAAGAATAAAGGGTCGACCTAAGGTTACCTGATCTGAGTGGAGCCACCAATGAAGGTCTCTCCTGCAAGACTGTCAACATAATGAGATGCGACATCAGAAGCTCCTGCATGGACCACTGAGTGAACAATAGCCATTGTAAAATTCTCATGTGCAGTCTTGCTAGGGGAATGACACTTACTGTTGCTGCCATGGTACCCATTACTTTCAGAACCATCCTTGCCTGAGTCTGTGTCTTGAAAAGAAGTCTAGAACCTGTATCTGTAAGGCTTGTGCTCTCTCTGGTGGAAGCTTTACCATCATTATTGTTGTGTCTAAATCTGCACCTATAAAAATATTTTGAGATGGCAATAAGGCAGATTTTTCATAATTTACTGTGATGCCTAGGTGAGAACAGTGTGTCATAGTGGTCACTCTTGCTTTTTTTAGTAGATGCTTGGTGGTGGCATTTTGTAGCCAGTCATCTAGTTATGGAAACATTTGGAATCCTAAACGTCTCAGGTGAGCCGTAACTACTGCCATACATTTGGTGAACACTCTGAAGGCTGTAATGAGGCCAAAGGGCAGAGCTCGAAATTGGTAGTGACTGGCTCCCAGCCAAAAGCACAGATGACTCCTGGATGACCTGTCCATTTTAATGTGGTAGTACGCATCCTGGAGGTCTATAGAGCACATCCAATTGCCTTTTCCCAGAAAGGGAAGTATCAACTGCAGTGTTACCATCCGGAACTTTGTCTTCTTCAACAGATTTGTTCAGTCTGCTGAGATCCAGTATGAGTCTCTATTCCCCTGTTTTCTTTGGAACCAAAAAGAACCTTGAGTAATTTCTGGATCCTATATGGTCTGTGGGGACCATTTTGATGAATCTTTTTTCTAGCAATTTCTGTATTTCTAGGGTTGCTTGTATACTGTGACTGGGTGGAACATCAGGAATGTTTTTTATGCATGGAGTGGGAAAGGAAAAGGGAATGGAGTAGCCTCTGGATATGATGCTTTGCACCCACTTGTCTTTTGTTATTCTCAGCCAGACATTTTGGTACAAAGAAAGTCGACCTGATTGCCTCCAGATGGGCCTCCTTTCAGGAGAGCTGAAAGGGCTTACCAAAGAAGGACTCTCTGTCGCCCTAGTTCTGCAGACCCCCTCTGCCTCGTGGCCAGTGTCTTCCATTATTGCTTCCCCCTCTGACCCTGGGGGAAGGATCACCACTTGTGTCTTGAAAGGCTTTCTGTGATTTTTGAAACCACATTTTCCCCTCCCCTTTGACCTTTGGAATAAGGTCTGGAAGGTGTGGAAAAAAGGACTCTGATGGCAGAGACAGTCTTTCCTCCTGCTGACATCTGGTTAGTGTCTCTCTCACTTTAGGCCTGAACAAAAATGAGTCATCGAAGGGGGCATTGACAAAGGATGACTTGAAGGGTTCCACAAAATTACATAAGCACATCCAGGAATGTCTCCTGAGGGCAATTCCTGAACCCGCTGACCTACTCACTCCATCGGCTGCATACGAAATGAGCCTCATAGATGAGTTAACTACTGAATTTAAGGTGGAGAGCTGGGAGGATCCTTTGTCTGATACCCCCACAGCTACTGAACATTGAAGAGTATCTCCAAGCTCCTTCAGAAGATCTATCTGTAATCTGGTGAAATGAGTAAGATAATTCAGGGACCTGAGCATGAAGGTCACTGAAGAAAACATGCACTTTCCATATCTGTCTATCATACGAAACTCTTTGTTCAGAAGATGGACAGAAGTGAACATTTCAGACAACTTTTTCGTGGCCACTGCCACCACCATACCATGTACCAGGACACCTTTAGGTAAGGAAGGTCTAATCCTCAGGGGAAGTGATGAATTTGTTTGGCCTCTGTGGAACAGGCTCCACTGAATCTGGAGACTCCCACGCCTTTCGACAAACTAAATCCATAAGTTTGTCAAAAAGCGGATACACCCAAGTGGCTGAAGGGTGAGACCCAAAGACTTTGAGGTAGACAGACTCCTCATCAGTAGGGATGATGGACTTCCATCTGCCTCTCTGTTTAAGGATTTCTAGTATGTCTGCAAAGGAGATATCCTCAGAGGGCAACTGTGAGGACCCTTCTGACTCATCAAGGTCTGTGTCTGACATGACTGAGTCCTCTGGGGAATCCAAATGCTTCCTCTTACATAATCTCTTGTGAGAGACCACTTCAGCAGGGCATTCTGGAGAGGTTTCAGAAGAGATGGGTTCACTCATTGGGGAATCATGAAGCCTTGGGTCTCCACGTCTGTGTGCGATCAGTTGTGCTGAGACTGACATCAGTGCTTTCTGGTGAGGAATGACAGGACCTGAGAGTGGAGCTGCTTAGGGGGACAGCACTCTCCTTATCACTCTGAAAGCCCCCAGCCCATGAACCGAGGAAGCCTCTAGCTCTGAATAACCAAAAGACCCCCCCCCCCTGAGCCAAGGTGGTTGGCTTAGAGGCTGATGCAGGAGCCAAGTTCACCCATGCCAAGTCTCTGAGAGGCAAAGTCAGATCTGACAACTGTCCAATCTGACTGTCCCCCCGGAGCCAACCAGAGAACATTGGCTCCTAGACTCCTCAGGCTCAGACAGCACCGAGGAAGTTGGAGCAAAAGTTGGAGCCGTAGATCCTGGGGCCTGTTTCAGCTCTGATGGTTCCAGTACTACCAGATCCATGCCTTCCATCTTTGAGGCCCTGAGGTGGGTTGGAGGAGGAATTGAAAGTGAATGGGAAGGTCCACTCAGCTGTAAATCCCGCTGGGTCTGTTCCGACAATAATTTAGCCAGCACCGGTGTACTCAAAAGCCTCCACACCACATGATCCACATCCCCATCTGACAACCTTGAGAATCTAGAGGAGGGGGCAGGTGATACAGATGTGTGTAAAATTGGTGACCTCAAAGTTGGAGACACAGTTCCAAAACAGGGGACCGGCTACAACTGTGTAATGCCAACTGCTCCAAAGCAGATGGGGCTGAGGTAGAAAATTTATCAGAGCCAAAAGTCTATGGGTTTGATGAAGTTTTGATACTTTTTGAGATAGCCCCAAATGGTCTGATGATGATAAAGACATTTTTGTTGATTTTTCTGATTGAGAAGGAGGGAAGAGCTTTTTTGTGGTGCACTCTGACCTGCTTCTAAAGATTCAGAAAAGGAAGTTTTTAGCAATCCTCTAAGTATCAGCTTATTTCTCCTCTCAAGGAGAACCCTTGAACTAAAAGAGTGGCATATAGTGCAAGACTCTTGTAAATGTACTGCTCCAAGATAGTATACACATTCTGAATGGTTGCCTGTTATGGACATCTTTTGAAAACATTTTGAACATTTCTTGAAGCCAGAAGTCCTTGGCTCTTTCACTTGCTTAGACATGACAAAAAAGATACAGTGATAGACTACTTAATACTAAAACTAATCCTATAAGTTGCTTTTTTTTTAAAACACAGTACACAGGAGGGGAAATAAACCCTCTAACTTAATTGGGCTAACAGAAAACTGCTCTCTAATTTAAATGAGCTCGTTATATGTAGAAAGCAGAAAAAAACACACAGCAAAAAATTACAATGAAAACAACTTTTTTTTTTTAATTTTAAACTGAACCATACAACACTCTCAGAAATGTAGAAAAACACTGGCCCTCTATCTAAAAACAGGCCCAGTAGGTCTCTAATTAAAAAGGATCTAACAACTCTTTTAAATAACACACCTATAAGGCTAAATTCACACTAAGCCAAAGCAAACAGTAATAGCACACAGTAAAGAAGTTGGGATAAGATAAACTGTATGCCTTAAAGGAAAAAAGATGGTCTAAAGATAAAAGGAAAGTGGCAGACACAGTCTAAACTGTGATCAGACTACCTAAGGTGCTCGCACACATTTTAAAAATCTACAATCCTAAAACTGTTGAGAAAAAAGTGAAGAAAAATCAAAACTTAGAGCCAGTTGAGGAACGCTCAATCTTGCTTCAGCTGCAAACAAAATCTGGGGAATACCCTGGAGCATCAAGGGATAGGGAGTGAGCCACGAGCTGGTTGGGGACCATGAGCTTTAGAAAACGGCTGAGTCAGAACCGAGGATCGGTTCCAAACCCATTAGTAATGAATGAAGATGAGATAGGACAACTACACATCATAGGTCATACCAACACAGAGGAAAGGAAAGGAAAAAAAAATTATTGACTCTTCTTGTGAGTTAGTATAATCTGGAAAGCAGTATATACACACACACACATATATATATATATATATATATATATATATATATATATATATATATATATATTTATGATGAGCGGGAGGGCAGTTTTCAGACAGGGGATGAAAATGAATGTAGACCACTATGTAAAAATGTAATTGGCCTTTATGATTATCATCGGTCAGACAAGGTGGTGGGACAGCATGTCAGATATGCTGAACTTTTGTGGGTTCAGCTCCATGCACATCTATTAGACTCAGTAAATTTCAACTCCTTGTTAAAATGCCTGGTCATTAATAAATTACTTTACAATATTAACAAAAAATTAGACACATAGCAGAAGTATTCAAATATGACATGACAGCACTTATCCCATTAGCCTCTCTTGTGCTAAATCTCATTTTCCTCATGGAAGTGACTAATCATGTCTCATAAACTGTTGTATGACTTGAAAATCTCTTGACCAGAAAATACTGAAACTGTATATAATCTGGTACAAATATGCCCATTACTGAATCACAAAATTATCATTTATCCATAATAGTAAGTCTCCTTACCAAGAGTATTTACTGGGAAAGTTTTTTGTTGTATAATTCTTATACAAGTTAGATTAGATGCAGTATGTAATTCAATATTTGACTAATGCTTGAAATGTGCAGCTGCCACTAGGCACTTCTGAACATATGCGTTGAAGGATCAATATTTAATATACTGTATTTTGCTCTTATCTGGAGCATGTTTATAGAGCTGTCTGAAGATTATCTTGAGTATTATTATTATTGCCTAAATAATTTCACCAAGACTCATTCACTAAAGTGGGACTAAATAATATTACCATGGTGAATGATTTGACTATCTGTTAGATTAGGGATTTTCAGTTATTATACAGGCTAAAGGGTAAAATAAACTGCGTTTCCTTTATGCATAAAAGACAGCTAAGCAAAAAGGAAAATAACCTTGCTGGCCAAGCATGGAAGACTGTTTATTAAAGAGAAAAAGATAAGCATAAAGTGTGCAGACAGAATGTTCTTTTCTCAAGGAAAAGATCAGCTACAGAATGTTCCTTAATGAAGCACATACAAAGCCTGAGACGAAGGTTAAAAAAAGTAAATAAGGAAATTTACTAGACTAAAGCAATATAATATGCTGTGTTCAGGATAGCAAGGCAGTTAAGGTTAGTAAGGTCATTTGACCTGTTACTTCAGAGAAGATGTCTAACACTCGAGCATGAGTACAGAAAACAGGTCACTAGGGACTATGTCAGTTTACATTGTTCAGGGCAATCAGAATATGACGGGCAGCAACTTGAATTGTTTATCAGTACTGTTAAGAGACAGTATTCAGACATTGTGAACATTTAATAAAACCTTATTAAATGAACTACAGTGTTTGGAAAAATTAATTCTTAAAAGTGTGTAAGGGAGAGAGTGACACCTATTCAGCATGAGCTTGGGTAATTAAGACTTTCATTTCTCAGTCTCGTTGCATACAGTGTTTCCAGCTAACTACAGTACAGTACAGCATTATCAATTCTTACACTATCCATTATAAATTAATATGTGTATAAATGTGCATTTGCGTATGCATACTTGTGTGTAACAAGTCTAACTCATGAATCTTCTTTTGGAAAATATATAATACAACATGATTTTACAAACTGTTGACAAAACACACAAAGTAAAAAAAACGTTAACCAGTGTGTGCTGTTTGGAGAGTAAACCATCACTTTCTATGCGATCTAGCCATCCATGCATCTATCTATTCGTTTGGCGAGAGAATTGATCTGAGCACCCTTCATTGAGAATGACTGTTTTGGTATATTGACAGGCTAACAGGGCATTATTTCCCATGCCTGAAATATCTGTATGTATGTAAAAAAAAAAAAAACCTCCAAAAACAAAACAAATCAACCAATCAAATCAATCAGTGAATCCTCTGGGTCTTTTTAATCACTTCAACATAGCTCTCAATCCTCCATTTCCAAAATAAGGAACACCAGTCCTCATAATGTGGAACAAATGGGCAAAATGTGGAACACTTGCTAGCGTCAACTAGGAAGGTCATAAGATGGTTAAAAACCTGCTGGTTTTAAGATATTTTAATGAATTAATATGACTTATTTCTGTTTACCATGGATATAATTTAAAAAATTCCTAACAATTAATGTGTGACAGAACCTTTCAATGAGGAACATGAACTTTTTAAGACACCAAATGAGGTACGTTTCCCCGTAATTCTACCCTTGAGATGCATGCACTTCAGGGGTTACTAAAGTCTGATGAAAAAAAAAGACATAACGACTCAAAATGTAAGAATCTCTCCTGAAATATTACAGTTATGCATTGTTTTTTAAGAATTTACTGTAGCTAAAGTTACATAAATGTGCTATCAAACTGTAGTCGTTTTGGTGAAGTAAATATGTAGTTCAGTACCGTCATTTAACAAAAGTGAGAGCTGCAGTTTTTGCTTTATACACTGCGTGTCGCTCTTTGACAGTGTGGTGAAATGTTTCTTTATTCTGCCTGAACTATTGTAAAGGGCCTCGGACAAGAGGTATAAAAGCAACTGCAGGCAACATTTCTATGAGCAGCAGATGGGTGGGTTGTATGCAGTTCTTTCTGTTTCTCCGGATTCAAACTGAAACTTTTTTCATAATCTGTACGGTAGCTAAATACTGCTGCTGAAATGGATATCACGTCCAATCCAAGGTGGAAGTCTGTCTGGCAGCAATTATTTTTCTTCGTGTTTTATTCATTTCAGTCCTTAACCTCGGCAGTCATACGGTATTCGGTTCCTGAAGAAATGGACCGTGGCTCTTTTGTTGGACACCTTGCAAACGACGTGGGCATACCTCGTACAGATGTGGCAGCTCGTCGGCTACGTATATCCTCATCATCAAACACTCAGTTTTTAAATATTAATTCTGAGACCGGAGATTTGTACCTGACGGAGAGAATAGACAGGGAGGAAATGTGTGACAAAACGCCTTCATGTATCCTGACATTTGAAGCTGTTGTTGAAAATCCACTGCAGGTATTTGCTGGAGAAGTTGAAATTCAGGATATCAATGACAATTCCCCGGTGTTTGTACCTGACGAGATAAAATTAAGTATCAGTGAGCTGACATCTATTGGAGCCCGGTTTAGGTTGGGTCAGGCAGAGGACCCCGATATTGGTGTAAATTCACTTCTCGACTATCAAATGAATCCTTCTGACTACTTCTACTTGCAAGTGACCGACAAAGAAAGCAGTCATTACATAGAGCTTGTTCTAAATAATACTTTAGATCACGAAACACACAGGGATCACTTTCTTATCCTAACTGCAAAAGACAATGGGATCCCTAGGAGGTCTGGTACCTCACAGATACACATTAATGTTGTGGACGTCAATGACAACACACCTGAATTCAGTCAAGCAGTTTATAAAACCTCCCTGAAAGAAGGGTCACCAAAAGGCACCTTAGTAGCTAAAGTAAGTGCCACAGACCGTGATGGAGGAGCTAATGGGGAGGTACGATATAGTTTCAAAAAAATAACTGAAACAGCCCGGTCTTTGTTTAGACTGGACCCAGTTAGTGGAGAAATAATCCTGGAGAGGATTCTGGATTATGAAAAAGTGAAATGGTTTGAAATTACAATTGAGGCTAATGATGGTGGTGGACTGACTGCCCACAGTAAGGTACGTATCGACATTCTTGATGATAATGATAACGCACCTCAGATAATCGTTTCCTCTGTTTCTGATGAAATTTCGGAAGATGCTATCTCTAGCACGGTTATTGCATTTATAAATATTGTTGACTTGGATTCCAGTAACAATGGAGAAACAAACTGCTACCTCCAAGAAAATGTTCCATTTAAGTTGCAGCCCTCGTACAAGAATTACTACACGCTGGAGTTAAATGGATCACTTGACAGAGAAAAGGTTCCCGAATACAATCTTACAATCACCGCTATTGATAAGGGCTCACCACCTCTTTCAGCCGTAAAGACCCTCTACCTTAAGATTGTTGATATAAATGACAACCCTCCTCAGTTTTCTAAAGCCACATACAATGTATATGTCAGGGAGAACAATCCTCCGGGATATGTAATCCACACAGTAGAGGCAAAAGATCCTGACTGGAACCAAAATGCTCAGGTAACTTATTCCATTGTTCCGGGTTATGTTGGGGAGTCTCTGATCTCAACCTACGTCTCCATTAACCCAGATAACGGTAACATTTATGCTTTGCGCTCTTTTGATTATGAGGCGTTTAGGGAGTTTTCTATGGTTGTTAAAGCCGTGGATGGTGGTTCCCCACCATTATCGGCAAACGCTACTGTGAATATTTTCATTCAGGACGAGAATGACAATTATCCTAAAATCCTGTACCCAATGTCAGGTGATGAAGCTCCTGTAGGAATCGAGATAGTACCACTTCTAGCGGATGCAAACTATCTGGTTACTAAAGTGGTAGCAGTGGATGCTGATTCAGGACAAAATGCATGGCTTTCTTATCAATTGTTAAAGGCTACAGATCCTAGCCTTTTCATTGTAGGGTATCACACTGGGGAAATTAGGACGTCACGCCCTGTTCTAGTAAAAGAACCAGTTAAACAAATTATTCATATCATCGTAAAAGACAACGGACAGCCATCACATTCGTCTACAGCCAGTGTCACCATATTTGTTACAGACTCCGATAACTTCCCCCAGCCACTTTTGGATGACATCAAACCATCAGAAAACGGAGATAAGGACTCTAATCTGACTCTCTATTTGGTGATCTCTGTTATTTCTGTGTCTGCCTTGTTTATTTGTTTCATTATAATCATTTTTATCATCAAATTTCAAAGACGGAGGCAGTCATCATTACTTAACCCAGCATTTGTAGATTACAACCTTGGACACCCTTCAAACTGTGGTGAATCAGAACCCATGAGACATAGCCAGCCTCCTTGCATACAGAGGGCTTACCTAACCTCTAATTCTGGAAGGAGTGAGTTTCAGTTTATGAGACCTTATGGACTTGATGCAATGAGTGGTAATGCAATCACTGTCAGTGATAAGTCAGAACCCAGTCCAGACAATGCATTTTATGGAGACAGCAATGCTATCTCCCAGGTGAGATCTTTTATAAAATAATTCCTTACTTTAATGTTCATTATGGTTGTTTTTGTTCCTACTAAAAAAATGCATTTGTGCTAATAATGCTTGAATCTGATATTTGTTTTGCTAAAGTCTCAAATAAGCATACTTCCTAAGTTGATTTCTAGCTGCGCATGGCATTAGAAACTGTGGAAATAATGCACTACAAAATGTTTTATAGAATGTACGTGTAATTATATTAAAAATAAAAATGATTTGATTTATATCTAGTCCTTAGTCTTTACTGTAGTTGGGATTTACAGGTATCATAAATCCTTAGTCTAATCCAGCCTGCATGGCAGTTGTGGAATAAATTAAGTACATAATTTACTTGTTTTCATTTGTATTTCATCATGTAGATTTGCATTACTGGTTTAACTTTAAGATAAGTTTTAGGTTACACTTCTACTTATTTATTTATTCTTTTGTTCATCCAGTGAGTGGGTTGATTCAGAAGGACCATTTTCCTCCTCCATCTGAAAAAAAGTGTATTAATGTTAGATTCAAAGTAATACACAGAAATGCACGTATCTTGACAGGATACAATATCATAGAAGCAATATGACAACAAGAATAACAAAAGTACTTCTAAATTTGTTGCTCACAGGGTAAGAGAAAGAGAGTTTTATTTCTTTAAGTGACTCCGTACTGGATACTGTGACTGCTCAACGACTGTAACCAGGCATAATCTCTGGATGTAACAGAGCATATGTTTCAGAGACAAAGTAACTCAAAAATATTACAGCTGATAAGAGGTCATATATGCTAAAACTAAACAAACCTGCTTATAACAAAGATCTACTCATGTTTTCCTTAGAATTATGATTATTTGTTTCCTAGTGGCTTAATTTTGTAGCTGTGAAACAAAAGTTGAAAATGACATAAAGTGCTAAAGCGTGGGGACATTATTTGGAGAGATGTGTACTTTTTACTCTGGTGTATAATTAAAGTTATCAGTATGAGTATCAACATAAAACAGAAGTTTCTGGATACTCATTTTGATTATACTGATATACCAGAAAAGCCTCTGTAATTGCATACATATGTCTGGATATGGAGTTGCATTGAGAGATCTAATTATGACAGCTAACCATTTAGACACTACATTTAGATTCTACATTACAGCCTCACAATTTTTTTTGTGAAAGGATGACCTTTTCTTATTTTGCTAACAATTCTCACTTCAGATTATTATGGTCATTTTAGGTATCTGAAAGAAATGAACTGTAATAGTTCTATGGGTATTTCCATTGACTGTCCAAATGGGAATATTTTTGCTGTCCTGTATAATATGCAGCAATGACAAAATTTAATACATTGCAGTTTAGTTGCACTCGTTTTAAAATTAAAATGATTGGTATTTCTTAATCACATTGTTCTCATTAATTGCAATTACCAAGGGAAAGCATGATGATAGATGAATCTTATTTTTTTAAGTAAACATTAGCAAAAATTCTTCGGACCTTCAGCTATGAAATATCTTTTAACATAAGTAGAATTAAATTATTATTTATGCTAAATACTTTTGAAGAGAAAATGCTTATTGTTGTCTTCATTCCTGCTATTGTTGATTCATACTCTTGCCAACAAAGGAATGTCATATTTTAAACTACAATCCATTTTTAGAAGCAAACAACAAGAATATGTGATAATATGCTTGTTTTAGAACAAGCAGTGAAATACAATAATGTATATGGTAAAAGCAAGAACATTTTTGTGAGATGATGAAGGAAACAATACAGTAAATAGGTTATTGTTTGCCTACCTAGTTAAAAGTTAAACCAGTAAGTACCTCAATGAGCATAATGAATAGAACTGGTGGTCCTAGCCTGCCATGGAAACTTAACTTTGTGTAGGTATAACTACCACTAATGTTCTACTTTGATGTTATTAAGCATTAATACTTAAATACATTTGCATGATAGTAATGTTCATAGGTTCATAGGAAAATAGTAGGCCAGGACCTTGTGGGCCATTTTAATTTCAATTCACCTATCCCATTTTGTTATAGATTAGCCTTATCCATCCTATGGTCGATAAATATTTATTTATATCCCCTAATGACAATAACTGGGATCATACTCTAGATAATTTGAGGGGACCCATGCATAGGATAAAGCATTTAGGAGATGCCGCCATCCATTAGTATTACATGGTGCAGTTCTGGGGTAGATTTTCTGTTTCCCATCCATAGATCCAAGTTGCGCTCGAGTATGGACAGGGATGAACATTGTTTTACACCAGTGGGGAGTCTGTTTCAGAACAGTGATATCCTCTACAAGATATACCTGTCCCTCCAAACCATTCTGTTGATTTTACAGAGGAGGTTTAAATCCCTATAGTCAGTATTTCTGATACCATTTACTTACTGATATGAAGAGAATCCATGAATATTGGGTCGGAGGATGCCTTGTATGCCAATGTATGCTGTAATGAGATATATCACTAAATATTTAAAGCCATGACTTCACAGTAAGTAAAATATTTTTGATTGTGATATTAATTATTAAGAAAGATAATTTTTTGTTAGATGAAATATTCCCTGATAGTTTTATTCTTGTGTTAAGCAAATGGGTAGGCCCACTAGGCACAAATGCCTTTCTATAGGGCTGACCTTGGAACACTGTATAGACAGGTTATTTGCTAACAGTACCAGTTGCTACAAGTAGAGATGGAATGAAACATATCAATTCATTAACAAATCATAACCTTAACAATGAATATTGTATTTCAGTCAGATATTTAGTTCATAATTCACTGAACACCGTTCATGGAATTTCAAAAGAATGGCAAAAGAAAGGAACACTACTTGCAGTTTATTTAAAACATCATCCGAGATAAGGCAGATTATCTAATAATTAACATGTTATTAACCATCAGGAATAGTGTAAAAGAGTGATAGAAAGATCCAATATGATATTAGGATGCACCATGATCTTAGAAACACTAAACTGAGATGAAAGTAGACAATGCTGCCTCTGGAAAATAACTGGAGTATTGCATCCACATTTGTAGATCATACAAAAACAGGGGCAAAACATGATGGCAAGAGTACAAATGAGCATAAGAATGATTAAACTTCAGTAAGACTTATGGAGAAAACTTCAGTAGAGTAGGTCTGTATCTTTTTGTGGCTAGGAGATTTGGGGACTATCTTATGGCTTACAAAATGATCTGAGGAAAACATAAAGGGATTGAGATGGAAATGAAGGATAGAAAATATAGGAAAATAAGACGTGATGAAAGAACAATGCCATTTCTCTGAATACAGTGACCTTAGAGGCCATTGAGATTTTAGCCAAAAAATAGTTCAAATCACAATTTGGCGAATTGCTCTAAAATTGCAGCCTCTGTGTTTTACAAAGCATTTGCATTAGTACTATTAATTTTGTACAGTCACTATACCTGTGGAAGCTGCAAACAAATTTTGTGGTACCACAGTGTGTGTTACACATATGTTAATGATCTCAAAGTGGCAAGCTGATGATTTCCTCTTTGCAGTTATACCTACGAGTACTGCATAGTGTTTGATCTCATATTGACATAGTTCTAAATTAGTATTAGATGCACAGACTGAAACTTTGAGGAAATTCATATTATGTTCCAATTCAACAATGGGACAGTACCAAGGCTCTTACAAATCTGTGTTTCTCTGCATGTTCTTAAAAATCTGTGTTTCTCTGCACATAAAATAAATTTGAAATGTATTTTGAAAGACTCTGTGATTTCAAGTAGGGTCAGCAAATGCATTCCAGAATCTAATGTTATGCCACGATGTTGGAGTTTCTATCATTGTGTGACCTAGATTTATGAACTAGTGAATTTCAAAGGTTTAACAGTTTTATAGCTATAATAAAGCAGAGGTATATGCTTTAGAAGAATTGAAGAAGAAAATAAATCTGTCATACTTAGCGTGATACTGGTTCACTTATGATAAAATATAATAATGGCATATTAAACTGAAGGATTAATTTTTTTTTATTCATTTAATTTATTTATTTAATATTTGTTTACTGGGAAAGTCTGACTTGGAACAAAGCCAATTTTCAGTGGAGGCCCAGGGAGAAACGTTTCAGAATTAAACTGAAGTCTGTTTAACTTTTGAGTACAATAGGTGATCATAATTTGATCATTTGTTCCACGAGTTTGATATAGATTGGTTTTATTCTTTTTAAGTTATGCAACTATTTAGATGTGCAAATTTGTAAAAATCTATGCTTAGTATTCATGAATTCCATTAGAACATGTACTTGCCACTGTGTGGCCAAATATATGCAGCTATTGCTGTTTTAAGGAAGCCATATAACAAGTCTTTGAATTTCTCCTGAAACCTATAGTCACTGAAACTTTTGGGTATATAAAATATTAAGCATTTTGTCAGAGACTGCATGACATTAAATTGTCTACTGATAAATTGGGCATGTTTGACATTTCAGGTTGAATATGAGCACTGTGCATGATGATGAAACTCAGGGGAGTAGGTAATTCCTCTGTGTGTTCAAATAGGTATGATTTCAGAAATGACAGTAGTGCAAACTGAGTTTATTTTCACTCATAATATGGTTTCTTTTAATAAGAAAAAAGTGTGTTGTAGGCATATATGTGGTACAGCCATGGGAATCTCTCATGACCCCAACATATACCTGTACATATCTAGTTTGTAAAGAATTTCTGAGTTTTGTGCAGTTATGATTTATTTAAAATAAAGTCTACAATTATAGATTGTATTGAGCATTAATTTCTCTTTTATGCAGGCTACAGATGAATGGAATTATTTTACTGAGGTGATATTTGGGCGTTACCTTTGCATTTAGTTTAACACAACTTTCACTATTGAATTTGTAGTTTTCTTTTTAGATAGAAATATTTATAAAACAGGGTAAAAATTTTAGTCAAGGGTTTATTGCAAATTATTGTCTGCAAACAATGTTTTACATTACTTGTCATCCTGCTATATTTCTAAAACACCCTTACAAAGTTATTATAGGTACTTAGGAATACCTCAAATGTATCTAGAAATGGAGCAAGCCTTTATTGATGTAAAGTAATGTTTTATGAGATGTTATAAACATCAGCATTTGAACATTGCAAGTAAGAAGGTAAGAAAGACTGCCCTGCATGTATGAAGCATTTCAAATCTTGTACAATTTATCTGCTTCTTCAGCTTCTGCTATTTATATGAATTCAGGTCTGAATTTATATTATGGTCATGACATTTTATTGCCCTCCTTATTAATGTTTTTAAGTTGTCAGAACCTTTGCTCTTCCATACTTATAGGCAAATTGTCTGTCCTTTTTAAAGACTACAGTTTTATTACTTGTTCTTCTTGTCTGGGGATTAATCGTCACAAAACTTCAAGATGGACTTCTTTTTTTCAGTTGTCAGTTAAGAAATTTAAAATAAATATACCACCAAGTCTGTAGTTGTTTATAGAATGAGAGACAATATAAATTAGTTACTTTAATCAGTGAGTGAAGAAAAATACATACATATTAAAATGGTACATGCAGGTGTCAGTGTTGCAGTTGTATGAATATATTTCAGTAATTGATTGTTTTACATATCTATAAAGTATGAAGGAATATTTTGCTGAGTTGTTCTACAATTGGCATATATGAATGTGGTTTTGTACTTCTTGCTTGTCCTTTCTGTAAATAAAATCAAAATCAGTGTGGAAGGAGTTCTGAACATTTATAGAATATTCATAATAGAAATGTAATAAATCTATCTTAGTTTTCAGCCATTCAATTTTGGATCAAGTCGGAATGAGCAGCTGTTCAGCAAACAGCATATAAGGCTCTGCATTTGTTGTCAGGTTTCAAAGCAAGTAACCAGCATAGAATAAAAATTTAGTAGAGTTAAAAGGATCCACTATGAAACCTAAAATCTGTACTGCTCACAAATTTAACACCTGATTCAAATTCCTTGAATGCAGGATAAATTGCAAGATAAATAAAACATTGTTTTGCAGAAGAGAAAGCCCCCCTGCACCTCACACTTAGTGGCCCTTGTCCCACATTCTCCTTTCGTATAGATATACTAACTCCATGATTCACAAAACTTTGAAAAAAGAGAATCACCATTATGGACAAAACTTTGCAATCTCATAGTAGAGAAAAAAATGTTAAAGCATTCTGAGAGCTACTACTTTGAAAAGTCTACCATGTTTATGGATATCAACAATCAAACAGATTTATATATCCTGAGTAGAAATTGTCATTTGAGAAAAAGTGGTACACTTAAGGTTTCTTTTAACTGCAGTGGCTGGTATATAAACCATATTCATTAAAAATGAAAATCTTAGAAGAACTTTTTACGATGTGGCAAGGTAAAGCAGTGTTTCTTAAAAAGATTTAAGATAAAAGTAACCAATCCACTATCTGTCATGATATTATTTATTTAGTTAGTTAGTTATTTAAATTTCTTGACCCGGATGATCTGACTGGACCATGCAAGATCCATTTACAGGAGAAGCTTATACAAACAAGTTTTATAGATATATTCCTGATTTCTAGTAAGTGGTATTCACGGAGGACTACATCACATCTTCAAACTCATTAGCTTTTCCTATATTCTCAGTGAAATCATGGAAAGGGTCACAATGGAACTTATCCAAAAGTGATAATGCTATCTACTCATGAATGACATGGAACAGCGTGTGCTTTTTAAAAGGAGATTATACTTCTCAATCTGGTGGACTTCTCTGAGGAAGTGAAAACAGCACATAACAGAAGAGATAATGTACCTATTTCATACCTGATATTTGCTGAAGGATTCAAACTATTCCCATAAGTAAACTTTATTTTTATTTTATTTTACATTTTTTTTACATTTGTTGACCGGGCTAGTCTAGCTGGAGAATTTTCCATTTTCAGTAGAGGCCCGGGGAGAAAAGCTCCACAGAGTGAGATACATTCAGAGATGAAAAAAAAAAATTTACATACAAACAAAAATTGTCATACAAAAATGTAATAGCAGTACTCATTATAATGAAAATCTAAGAGTTAGTAATAGAGTTTGCAAGCAAACATTAAAAATAAAAGATAACACTCTTATATATAAAAAAAAATCTACTACAAGAGTTAGTTACTATAAACACTCCATACAGTTCAATTCTCAATTAACAAGTTGGAAAAATATTGAATGGATTAATATAGAAAGGAGTGAGGGTAAGGAGAATAAAAAAGGAGGGAATAGAAAGTGGTGAAAGTAAAAGTGGATGCACTGCAGAATAGTAGGTAGAGAAGTAAGGGGAAGAGAAAAGAAAGATAAAAAGCATGCAGAGTAGAAAGGAGAAGAGAAATGGTTTTATTAGGTAGTAATAGTGTTAGACTAATCAGGTTTATTACAGGAGCAAAGCCAGTGATTTTGGAAATGCACTTTAATGTTTTGTTTGAAAAGGGGCAATGAAGTTATCTTTGTTATGCTAGTGGGTAACAAATTCCATTTAGTCCCAATAGCATTGGTAAATAGAGAGTCACCAGCATTATTATTTGACTTTGTTGAAATTGTCAGAAGTCTGCTGGATGAGCGGAGAGAGTTGAGATTTTTATAAGGGGTTATGAGTTGTAAGAGTATGGGGGTATTATTAGGTTGGTATAGTATTTTATGGGCAATGCAGAGCTGAAGGATTAAAAGATAGTTCTGAAACTCAGGCCAGCCTAGAAGTTTTAAGTTGACGCAGTGATGAGTTCTATAGGGATTACCAGTAGCAAAGTGGGCAATGTTATTATAACAGGTTGCCAGTTTGTTAAGGCTGGTTTTTTTGAGGTTAGTGAAAATAGGCGCAGCATATAGAAGAGTTGAAATAAGATGAGAGTGAGCAGTCCTTGTTCTGGTAGATGGTGTAAGAAAAGGTCTGATTCGATATAAGGATCCTATCTTTCTGTTAACTAACTTTATGGAGTTGTTAATGTGTAGGTCGAAGGAGAGATTATTGTCAATTGTAATACCTAACAATTTAGTTGAAGTGTCGGGTAAGATAACAGTGGCACTGTTTGAAGAGATGGAGAAATGTAGGGGGGAGGTTCTAGATGTGGGAGTAAAAAGAAGAAGTTTGGTTTTTTTGGCATTTAGTAAGAGGAAGCGACTAGAGAACCATGTTTCTACTGTACTGAATACTTTTTGGGTGAGAGAGATTAGTTCTGGGGTAGATGGAGCTGAGCAAATGAGTGTCGAATCATCTGCATATTGAATGCAGGTTGCTTGAGGGATTATTGTTTGAAGTTCATTAATGAAGAGGGAGAAAAGAAGTGGGCCGAGGATAGAGCCTTGAGGAACCCCAATGGAAACAGGCAGGAGAGATGAGATGTGATTATCCCAGAGAACAGCTTGTTTTCTGTTAGTGAGGTAAGATTTAAACCATTTAAAAGCTGGGGGATCAAATGAGATGGATTCGAGAGTATTAAGTAATAAGGGGTGGTTTACCATATCGAATGCTTTGGAGAGGTCAATGAAGAGGGCAGAAGAGAGTAAGTTGTTGTTTCGGTTCTGGTTTATAGTCTCTACAAAGGAAAGCAGGGCAGTGGTAGTACTGTGATGTGGTCTAAAGCCATGTTGGCAGTTTGCTATTATGTTATGCTTTGAGAGATATTGTACAAGTTGAAGGTGGATACACTTTTCCATAATTTTGGACAGAGGTGAGAGGAGAGCAATAGGCCTATAGTTGGAGTAGTCAGTTGAGTTTCCACCTTTGTGAAGAGGGATTATATGAGATACCTTCCATACTTCGGGGATGATTCCTTCACTAATTGTCCTATTTATAAGAATAGATATAGGATATGCAACAACCTTAGCAGCCTTTTGAAGAAAAAGGGAAGGGAGTTTATCAGCAGAGGGGGTGCATGGTTTTAGCTTGAGAAGAAGTCTGTGAATATATGATGTGGAGATAGGTTGTAGAGAAAAGTTAAAAGAGGAGTTGGTTAGTTTACTTATAGACAAATTCATCACAATTAGATTGAAAATAGCAGCAGAACAGTGAGAACATTTGCTAATCACTCACTATTAAAATATTAAATAACATCCCATAGAGTTTTGTTTTCCAGTCCTTCTGCGTGTACTTTTTTTCAGATATAAAAGTAAGAAAATAATGGTCAATAACATAATTTTCAGAAAGCTACGAACTACGTAACATAGTTATATCTGAAACGATGCTACTACTGTTCTACAGGAACAATTAGAAAATGTTCATAACTGGAGTAATTACTAACCTGTGTGTTATAAGCAAAAAATTATACATCACAGAGTTTGTCATGAAAATGCAAAGTCTAATTATAAAATGAGTAGAAAACCCATTAAAATTGACAATACAACAGCTGACAACCATACAGGATGACAAAATAAGCTTTGATCAGTCTGTCCAAGATGATCAAAATGCATATTCATTAGTCAATCTGTAGATAAAAAAAGCATGTTTAATAAGTTCCGTGAAATTGCTGTTCTTCTATAAACATATCAGTTCATGTTATCATTGAGTATGGTGTTAAGTTCTAAAGAACTTGCTCAGTTTGCTCATTTCATTCAGAAAAAATATAGAGATTCTTTACCAGGACTGGAAAACAATACATACTTACAAAGACTTCAAGAGCTGTAATTATACTCTGGTGTCATACAGGCTTCTTAAAGTTAACATATCTGGTCCAAAATACTGCATTTAATTTGATCTTGTTTAAAAATCTGTGCTTAGAACATAAATAATAATAAAAAGTGAGATAAACATTACACAATGTCTCAAAGCCTTATGACAATGCTTCCCTTTGTATTTATAACAAAATCATTGATTAAAGTTAATAAAAATAAGGCACAGAGACATAAATATGTAACTCCAACCATCCAACCAGTGTCAGCTAGTGGTCTAAACCTTGGAGGAGATAGCAGGGGAGCAGTAGAAGTGAATGGTTAATGCAAGTCTTCCTATCCTGTGGTTGGAGAGGCAGCTTTGTTTGTGATATTGCTGGCACCCTGTGAGGTACATCATGCTGTAAATGTGTCAGGTAGTATAAGCTTAGATCTGCCAAGCTGTATTTCTGCAGTAACCTTTGTTGCACATATGTGGAGCAAGCACCCACACTATGAGAAGGCATTGCCAATTAACACATCGGATAGCAGGGGGTTCGGGTGGTACCATCAAGAGAAAATAACAGCTTTGATAATAGACAGTAGAATTAATTAATAGTGCATTAAGATTACAGTAGCAACATACAGGTATGGGGTAAACATAATGTAAAACAAGTTTTCAAAAACAAACCTGATACATATTGCAAAACGTAAAAGTAAATTACAGTCAAACTTCTCAAATGCTAATAGGCTATAAGCCTGGCATCAGATCTGAAAACCTAAGAATGGCTCCTGTTGGTTAGCTTAGGCTGCACAAGTTAACTGTCCCAGTCCTTTGCTGTCTGCCTTCATGTTGAATGTATTCTAGTCTTTTATTTGTGTTTTTATTGTAAAACTAGAGAAGGACTATGAGCAGTAGCAGCTTCAGCCCGTGGTTATTTTCTGTTAACTGATATTGCACAGACAATGCCCTCTCTTCTCAGTGGCATACCAGGTACTGGCTTTGCATATTTTGTGCTACCCTGATTACTAATGAGTATTTTATTTTGGACTATGAAGAAAGGCATCTGATCAGACCCAAGCCAGTGGAGTTCCTAGTAACTCATTTGTTTCAGTCTGCATTCTTTTCTTGTACTTTTACTGGCATTTGTAGTGCTGGGTGTTTGGTAGTTTAGTGGTTTGATAGTTGAAGGGATGTCATATTGTTCCATTTGGGTTGATTTTAGATTGGCTGTCAAATTATACTCAGATTTATATATATATATATATATATATATATATATATATATATATATATATATAAACAAAGTCATAACATATGCAAAATATGGGCCAAATTCAGAAATATTACCATGAGATATACATATGGTGTACATCTTGAGGTAATTGTTTACAGTCTAGAGACAGCCGTAACATTGTACTACAACATGAAGAGGTGGAACACCATGGTAGGCTGTATTTGCAGGGGAGCAACCTATGCTAATTAGTCATGTGCTGTCACTCAGCAATGCCTACAGTAAGGTATTTACCCAGCTGAGCAATTCTCATCACTCAGGTGCTTAAGGTTCATGGCTGAATGGCTTAGCTGTGTAAAGTTCAATGGTCACCTGTGTTAGTGAACATGACCAAAAGCTTGTATTCACCTGTCATATTTGGTGTAAGTGCCAGGGAGTTTAGCATACAGGTAGTGTTGGGGAGAGCGCACGTATGTATGTGTGAATGTTTGTCTGTCTGGGAGTTCACAATAAGATGATTAGCTGGGGGGTAGGGTAGGTTTGTATGTCTGTGTGTATGTGTGGAGGTGAATAGATGAGTGTACTGGAGAGGCTGTGTATGTATGAATGTGTGTGTGTGTGTGTGTGGGGGGGGGGGGCTTCATACATTATATTTCCCTAAACTAAATAGCAAATCCAGCAAAACTGGTGAAGGGAAAACACTAGACACAACAGATACCACTTTACAGCATGCCTTAAAGATACTTAAAAAATAATATCACAAAGTTTTGTAGCATGAAAGATGCAGGGAGGGTGGAATAGAAAACACCCAGGATAACTGTTTACAGCCTGGCTTTTAGGCATTTAAAAAGATTCAAACGTTGTACTCTCACACGTCACACAGAGGATATTAGTCCTCTGTGCCACCACTTCACACCAAGGATACTGTAAAATCTTGCCTCAGTATTTTATTAAAAAAATATAAAGTAAAAAAGGGGAAACAGTTTTTAAACCTTGACACAGAAAGCAGTAGCATTAACTCAATATGCTTAGTGATCAATTAGTGTAACTTATTTACTTTTACATAATACATATGAAACTCTAATGTCTGGCAATATTCAATGACTGCAATAGGTCATGAGTTATGAAAAACAGGGCACCTATAAAAATAAATGGCAGGTGTGGCCTGTAAAATCAGACACTGATAGATGAGAGGAATGGATGTGTGAGTTTGTGGGAAGAGGCTTCAAGGATAAAGCTGGAGGAAACACCAAATGATACGAGGAGGATATTTTTTTAATATACATTGTAGCCACTTAAAATGTTAATAGACCAACAGGTCTGGCATCACAATGCACTTTATGAATACTAAGAGAATGAAACTTTAATGTCTGGCCTCATTGATTGACTGCAATGATCAATATTTGTTAGTACAAGGACAAAAAAAAAGGAGACCTTGGGGATGTTCTGTCTAACTAGGGACAAGTAAGGTGTGTGTGTGTGTGTCTGTGTGTCTGCAGGATAGTGTACTCTCAGTACTTAAGAGAGATTCAGAAAGATGCAAACTAGCTGATAATGAGGTATTTTCTCCATAAAGCTAATATGTCACTGAATTGCATTTCTGTGCATCCTACAAACAACTCTTACTGCAAGTGGTGGTGCTCTTTATGAATCCCTAGGGATATGTTACATATACAAAAAGTGAGCAAGACATCAAAGGACATTGAGATTTAAATGATTGTATCAGTCATAAAGGTACTATACATAGTATATTAAGTTCTAAAATAGTTTAACAAACTAAAAGTTCCATTTTGATATATTAATATAAGACATACCTAACACACAAATGTGAATATAACAATAAAAATATCCCTATCCCCTCCAAAGTTACCAGGCTTAAAATGTATTTAAAATAAGTATGCAGAAAACTCAATCAATAAATGAATAAATAGAAGGCCTGCATCTTATAGCCATTGTGGTGGCATACATAAAGCACAGACTGCAAACTAGGTGACCCAGTTTTGATTAGTGGTTTGGATGACTGATGGAGCAGCAGGGAAGGATTGGTGAGCCCACCTCAGGGTGCAAAATGATATGTGGGTGTCTCTTGGTGATGATGTCTGGTGGAGGCCAGGGACATCATTAGAGGAGGCAGGGTCATCAGGTTGGGAATTGGACCTGACTGAAGTCCTGCATAGGTGGTGCAATAAACTGCTTGCTCATATAGCACACCCATATTGTCACAAGGGAGAGGGAAATGGGTAGGTCATACAAGAACCCCCCTTCAGACAGATGTTCAGACATGGCAAGCCCCCAATTGTCAAAGGATCTGTGACTGGCCCCAATAATACCTGAACCAATCCAGGGCACAAGAAGTTAGCTGGCAAACCAGGAGTGGACAGGAAATGGGGTCAAACCTGGCAATAATGACAGAATGGAGGGACCAAAAAACAAGAAATCCTGCATCTGCAATATTCTAATGTAGTATATAAAACAAAAACAAGAAAACATCTGAAATCTAATCTGTCGTTCATTCAAACCAACACTTTATTACACACAGTGAGCATTTATGTTGGTTCACATTCAAACTTCTTCAGAGAATCTTTTTTGTTGTTTGTTTATGTTTTAGTGTCATGGTTTAGATCTTTATCTTGTTCAGGTAAATTTCTATCTGATGCAATGTGATCTGATACTTGTGCACTTTCAAGTGTTATCTAATCCAAAATTCACAACATATACCTTGTATATGTCTCCAAAGCAAGACATTTTCCTTTAAAATACAATATAGGCTCATTTATGCCATATTGTATTAATTTTCCCATAACTGCTTTAAAATGGGTACAGCTTATCAAAAGAGATAAGAAAAAGCATATTATCTACCCCAAACTATCACTGTTTTCTATCTATTTTGCTGCATCCAAAGTTATGCTTAATTGTGCTCTCTTAATAACAACCTCATCATATTGTGATACCTGTATGACACCCATGGACTGGCCCAGTAATCAAGGAGCTTCAATCCTCACCACTAACACCAGTGAGGGACATGCACATTGAACGGATGAGAAGTACACACACACAGTAAAGTACAATTTCCCTTAAGAGCACACAGAGATCACAGTCAGTCTGGGGCTGGTCTCTCTCTCCAGATCCCCAATAAGACTCCCCACTGGCACAGCTATAGGGTTAAGATCTCAGCTTAGTGGTCAAGCCAAAACCTCTAGCAGCCTCTCTGTCCAAATATTGCTTTGTGTCCCTGCCCAAGTAGCTGATACATACACACTTTGAGATATGATTTATATACAAACACACAGACACTCCTGGGGAAGGCTGGCGTAGGTTCACTAGCTATGCCCCTTTTGCCCAGACTATACGGTAGTACCACCGGCCACCAACCCTGCTTATAAGCTACTATAAGGACCTTCCCAAATGTTGACCAATTCTACTGTGTAATGTTAGCATTATCCAAATGGTATGTGTGTCCAAAGCTAAGACTATTAAGGAGTGGCCTATACAGTGTTATCAAATACATGTAAGTACTCTCAGAGCTTAAATGTCTCTACACAAAACCATCCACAATTAAAAGGTTTAAAATATTTAATAATAAATAATAAAAGCATAAGAAAATACTAATTAATTCAACACAGTTACAGTAGAGTTCAAAATCACAGGAAATACTTTATAACAACATTGCAGGACAGTCTCACACAAATACAAAAAAACATATAGACTAATCTTACTGTATTCCTATCTCTTTCTAAGAGAAATCACTGTACCTAAATAACTTACAGAGCAAGGCAAATATAGATGAGAAGTGCTGGAGATGTTTACAGGTCCAGAACAAGATTCAAAATGCACAGACTTTCTCTCTGAGATAGTTCTTAAATTAATAGTGCACATTACTGCTGGGTTAGCTAAATTACATCACTATTTGACACCTGCATCTAGTTCCCAGGCTAAACACATACCAACAAAATTTAACATGCCTTTATGAAAAATACTTATTTCTTAGAAGCTGACACTTATCTCTTAGAAGCTTGCCTGAAACTGGAAGTCATAAAACAATTACCTTGGAAACCTGTAATTACATCTGTTTCCCAAAAATAGAAAGAAGCCCGTAGCCTAGACATCCTGTCTCTTAGCTGAGATAAACCAACTTTATAGCAGATAGTAAAACTCTTTTCTTATTTTCTCAGAGTTTGCAAGTTAACTCGGTATGTCCCAACTGTTACTATGAAAACATACATTTGTACAGGCATATAGTCCATATACATTTCTGCTCTTCTCCAGCAGAGTGCACTGTGGTTATATTTATGAAGCTCAGCACATAACATATAGTTTAATCATAACATATAGTTCTCTTACATTTGTAAAACAAGCCTGTGCAGGTAATTATGCTTGACCTATTGCCCTCAGACATTATAATGCTGCAAAGACATTGTCTCTGCCACTCTCCTTCCTTAAGCTGTATTATGTCTTCCAAAGTCATCTACATTACCTTCCAACTAAACATGCATAGTTTATCATCAGGGAAATAAACAGAATGCTACTACTCAATTAATTCTTCTTTCTTTTTTTCCCCAAAAGGTTTTTAACATTTTATATTAAATAACAATGAATCAATAGCAGCAACATTCAATAAATATTTTCAAATTTCATTGTAGCATTTTATTTTAATCCTCATCATAAGTTTCACAGCCTATTAGTTTTAAATATAATCTAAATTATTACTAAACATTTTTATAGTTATCTGATAATATACATAATTTTGTCCAGTATTTGCAATTTGGTAATTTATTTTTTAATTCATTTTTATCATACTAAAAGTGCTGATTTCCATGTTTGTTACCATAATAAAGCATATTGCTTTGAATACATGTTGGAACACAAGCATTAAATACAATTAACCATTTGCTTAAATAAAACATATTGGACCACAATGCTTTCTTGAACTCTTCTATTTTTGCCCCCAAACCCTTAAGACCTTCAAAAGTGTAAAGCATGTTTACAACCTGCAGCAATATTTCCACCACATGTCCAACATTAATCTTACTGATTGTTATAGATGTTGCTTAGTTTATGTAGAGTGAAGAACAGCCTATGGATATATTTCCAAAAGAATATCTTATAGTACAACGCAGAGGTTGTTAAACTCAAAAATATTCATATAATTTTTAATGACTTCATCTAAATCATTGAGTCTTCCATGCATTCCTTTGTTTCCATGTATTTCCAATACAAATCTTGAATTTTGCTATTAAAAGATAATGGTACAGTTTCACCAGTCTTTTGTTGGAATCCAGTTTTTCACCTGCACTGATTTGTATCCAGTAATTCCGTAAGGAAGAATATTTTCTCATCACTTCTAGGTATTGTATTCAGTTTTGTAAATGCTTTCTGATATTTTGGATTAAATTCCAATATATGAATTTAAGTTAAAAGTACTAATTATTTTATCTGAAGTGAGCAATTAATTTCTATTCAAATATCTATCCTGAAAAATCTAGTTTCCCATTCTTTATATTTATCATCATATCTATGATCCATCAGAAACAGAAGGCAGAAATGCAATGGGAAATTTAGTAAATAGCCACCTCTTAATGTTCAGTGGTTATAGATATTATTTTAATTTATATTAGAAGATGTTCAATAAATATAAAGAGAATGTGCAATTTGCCTTATGATTAAATAAGTAATCCTTTAATGGCCAAATTAAATTATCATTAAGTATTAAGCAATTGATACCATTTTCAAATTTAATTTAAGCAGTATGATCCCATGCAGATATTTCCAGTTAGCTTCATAACATGGACCTAACCAATTAGTTTGCTTTTAAGAATTTGGCTATTGAATAGGTCTCTATATCTGGTAACTCAATGTCTGTCTTTCACTGTAGTCTAGTATGATATTTAAATGCATATTTGGATGATATACAAAAAAACTTAAAAATAATTTTGAATTAGTTCATCTGGACTTAAAGAACCTGCTTGAATTTTATATATTTATCTATCTATCTATCTATCTATCTATCTATCTATCTATCTATCTATCTATCTATCTATCTCTCTCTCTTTAGGAAGTAAGATCATTTGATCAATTGTGAATTATCTTAAAAAAACTAACAGTTATTCCATTTTCCACGGAAACTGAAAATCTTAAATTAATCTCGTATAATTAAGGTGCAGCCATCCACAACCCCTTTTTTCCATTTTTGCACATGACTTCAGGCGTCACTTCAGTAGTGACAATCACCTAGATCCAAAGCTTACATTGTCAGATGGCTAGCCCTGCTGCAGAATTAAGATGCATAATATAGTTTAAATTAATTAACACAGTACCTAATATTTAATTTATATGTTGTTCTAATTCAAACTGTGATGTTGATTTATGTTGTGTATACCATTATGGTTAAACAGTATTACTCCTGTTTTATAACAATTAAAGCTTATTTTGGGGACTTTTTAGAAACTCATGGATTGTTGCATAAATGACAAATTATATTAATATTATTTTACATTAATAACATATCACATGCACATTTAATTTTAAATTGAGGCATATGTGTGATCAGAAATCATTTTATTTAGTTGTTGATCTTATAAAGTTTGTAAATGGTTCAGTTGCTAAATTAATTTGCAGTAGAGATAAAGTGCATTATTGTTTTGTTCATTTGTCTGTATTTTTTCTTTGTGACAAGTAAGGACCTACTTTTTTAAGATACAGAATTAGTGTAGACAGTGTTAAAATAGCAAACCTGTCTGAGACTCCATAAACTGTTAGAACTTTAAATATTTCCAGTTCAAGGAATCAAATGCTTTTTCTATACCTAAACAAACTATAACCATCTTTATATTATCTTTTAATATAATATATTAATATAATTAGTTTATGTTATTGAGTGTTACCTTTTAAACATTGATCCTGCTTGATTTTATTAATTAACTCTTGTTAACTGTATCTATCTGATTAAAATTTACACACATAATTTATAATCAACATTCAGCAAAGATACTGGCATGTATGAGCTTGACACTTCTGAGTTCTCTTGTTTCAAAATGGGGAGATGATAGCATATTTCCATTAGAAAGGAATGCTATTGTTAATGTGATTTAGATCAAGGTAATTTTCAAAAGATTGCTAACATTCAAAGATAATAATGTATAAACCTCTAGCATTAACCTATTTAAACCTGGCACTTTCTTTTCTTTAAAGACCTGATCTATTTTTGTTTCTATTAATGACATTGGTTTCAGAAGTAATTTTGTCTCTTTTTAAAAAAGTCTATTAGAAATAAATTATTTCAAAAATGTATCAACCTGAGTAATATAAAAGTTTGTACCCTTTGAATTATTTACCTCTTTATAGTCTGTAACATTTCCATATTATACCACTAAATCAGAAGTTTTTTTTTATTTTTGGAACTTGAAAGAAAACTTCTAATTTATGTGGCTTTGTTTATACATTTAGATTTACTTGACAGTCTCTGCAGACCTTTGTGGAAATTAGTATATATTTGCAGCATAACTTTCTATAGGGCTGGTATCCATTCTTTCATTTTTTGATTCAAGAAGCTTTTCATTTATTTCCTTTATGTAGTTCCAATGTTGTCTTATAAAGCCTTTTCTCAATTGTATTTAATTATTCCTCCCATTTGTTCACCTTTTTACATACCAGACTTTGATTGTACCAACTAAAAATATTTTCATGTAGCCCTATAAGATAACCATATCCGTATCCACCATCCCATTATTATTTAATTTTTATCAATTTCACACAGTAACCAATCTTTAGAAATCTTTCAATTTAGTCCTATATGCAGGAATTCATATGAACAATGTGATTTTTTTTTTATTTTTATTTGTCAAGCAATTATTATAGCATTATCTGGGACTGCACATAGTATCATCCTTCTCCACCTTATTACACATTTCCATAGAAACATATATTCTGTCTATTTTTGTCTGTGTACCAAAAACAAAGGAATAATGAATATAAAATAAAGTATTTGGATCAGCAAAGTTCATTAGATCTTTTAAGGTTAAATTCTAAGTCCACTCATCCAGTGTCTTTGCAACTAGGGAGATTTTGCATCTTTATTCTTGTACTGATTGGCTAGACAGAGGAACCAAGCTGGGAAAGAGGTGCAGCAGGTAAGGGTGATGAAGGATAATGAGGGAAACATACTCACAAGTGAGGAGAGTGTGATGAGCAGATGGAAAGAGTACTTTGAGGGAAGAGAATGAGAGAGAGAAGATTGGATGATGTGGGGATAGTGAATCAGGAAGTGCAACAGACTAGCAAGGAGGAATTAAGGACAACTGTGAAGAGGATGAAGAATGGAAAGGCTGTTGGTCCAGATGACATACCAGTGGAAGCATGGAGGTGCTTAGGAGAAATGGCAGTGGAGTTTTTAACCAGATTGTTTAATGAAATCTTGGAAAGTGAGAGGATACCTGAGGAGTGAAGAAAAAGTATAGTACTGATTTTTAAGAATAAGGGTGATGTGCAGAGCTGTAGTAACTACAGAGGGATACAATTGATCAGTCACAGTATGAAGTTATGGGAAAGAGTAGTAGCAGCTAGGTTAAGAAGGGAGGTAATGATTAGTGATCAGCAGTATGGTTTCATGCCAGGAAAGAGCACTACAGATGTGATGTTTGCTCTGAGAGTGCTGATGGAGAAGTATAGAGGAGTTCAGAAGGAGTTGCATTGTGTCTTTATGGACTTAGAGAAAGCATATGACAGGGTGCCTAGAGAGGAGTTATGGTATTGCATGAGGAAGTCGGGAGTGGCAGAGAATTATGTAAAAGTGGTACAGGATATGTATGAGGGTAGTGGAACAGTGGTGAGGCCTGCAGTGGGAGTGACAGATGCATTTAAGATGGAGATGGGATTACATCAAGGATCAGCTCTGAGGCCTTTCTTATTTGCAATGGTGATGGACAGGTTGACAGACGAGATCAGACAGGAGGCCCTGTGGACTATGATGTTTGCAGATGACATTGTGATCTGTAGTGAGAGTAGAGACCAGGTTGAGGAGACCCTGGATAGATGGATACATGCACTAGAGAGGAATGAAGGTCAGCAGGACTAAGACAGAATATATGTGTGTGAATGAAATTGAGGATAGAGGAATGGTGAGGATGCAGGGAGTAGAACTGATGAAGGTGAATGAGTTTAAATACTTGGGATCAACAGTGCAGAATAATGGTGAGTGTGGAAGAGAGGTGAAGAAGAGAGGACAGGCAGGGTGGAGTGGGTGGAGAAGAGTATCAGGAGAGATTTGTGACAGAAGGGTACCAGTAAGAGTGAAAGGGAAGGTCTACAAGAGGGTTGTGAGACCAGCTATGTTATATGGGTTGGAGATGGTGGCATTGACAAAAAGACAGGCGTCAGAGCTGGAAGTGGCAGAGTTAAAGATGTTAAGATTTGCACTGGGTGCGATGAGGATGGACAGGATTAAAAATCAGTATATTAGAGGGTTGGCTCAGGTTGGATGGTTTGGAGACAAAGCCAGAGAGGTGAGATTGCATTGGTTTGGATATGTGCTGAGGAGGGATGCTGGGTATATTGGGAAAAGGATGCTAAAAATGGAGCTGCCAGGTAAGAAGAAAATCAGAAGGCCTAAGATAAGGTTTAAGGATGTGGTGAGAGAGGATATGCAGGTGGTTGGTGTGACAGAGCAAGATGCAGAGGACAGGAGGAAATGGAAACAGATGATCCACTGTGGTGACCCTTTATGGGAACAGCTGAAAGAAAAAAGAAAAAAAAGATTCCCAAAAATGCATTCAGTATCTCTTCCTACACTCAAATCACTTTCCATGTTAATGATTATTATTTTCTAAACTTTCTTTAACTTTTAAAAACATATTCCTGGGAACCAGTAAACATTTACCATCATAAAAAAAAACTTTTCCTCCAGTACTTTAAAGTTACCATAGATAACATGCCTCTAGAATTAATGAATAAATACAGAATATTGGTCATAATGGAATATTTTTCATACAACAAAAGTGTTCCTTCTTTTCTTATGTAAATTATGTATAAATATCTCAAAATGCATATGTTGTAAGCTGTATATGAGTTTCTTATAAAATAAGGTGTACAGGTTGATAGGTGGTTACTAGGTTAGCAGCCCTAGAGCCTTTACAAGCCTAGCCATGTTAATCCCAAATATCCCCATTTGGTCTTTTAGGGTAGTTTGCAGAACAAATTTATGAACAGATCTGCTATGTGATCAATGTTGGCTACCCCTGTCCATGAGGGACATGGGTGCTACCCAGGGGTGAATTTGTGTCTCCCATGCAATTATCTAGGTTGCATTTGAATAGGGTCAGTGAGGAGCTCTGTTTTACGTGAATAGAAAGTCTATTCCAGAGAAGCAGCAGTCTGTGGGAGACATATCTCTCTCTCCAGCATGTTATGTTAATGTCACAGGCTAGGTAGAGATCCCTACAGTGAATGACTCCTGTGCCATTTGACTTGCAGATGTGCAGCATTTCCATTAGGTCAGAGTTGGAGATTACCTTGTAGGCCAGGTACAAGTTGTCTCTCAGCAGCCTATAAGATACAGAGTAAAGTGATAGGGATTTCAGCCTGTCCAGGTAGGTTATGGTTTGAAGTCCATGTATTTTCTTAGTAAGAAACCTCTGAGGTCTCTCCTGCTGCTGCAGTTGTCTGGTGAGGTACATGTAAAGGGTGCATTATACTCTGTTGGTGGTCTGATGGGAATTGAGTATGATGGAGTTATAATATCACTTGACCTGGACGCTGTGCCTTTGCTTATGAAGTGGGCTACATAGAAGGCTTTCCTTACCATTATGGAAACTCGGTGGTTGAAGTTCATTTTGTGTTCCCAAGTCTTGCATCACTGGGTTGGAACTCAGGGGGTGCTGCTAATATTGTAATTTGTAGGGAATTCTGATTTTCCAACGAGAACAATAATAATGCATTATTTTGAATTTACTTTTAGACCATGACTTTGGCATCAGTCATTCATTTGTGTTAACCCTTCCTGTAATATGTTGACATCTTTGGGGGACTCAATGATTGCTCCCAGTCTGCAATCATCAGCAAACTTGGTTAGCCAGAGGCTTTCTACTTTGACCTAGACTTCTGAGAAATAGATGGCAAACAGTAAGGAACTTGGCACAGACCCCTATAGTACTTCACTGGTGATGGGTCTACTGGTGGAGATGGTGTCACCAATTTCGACAGTGTGTATTCTGCTGATGAGCCAATTGGCTACCCGTCTAGTAATGTAATGGTTAATCCCTGGCTGAGAGAGTTTCTCAACGATGCCAGAGTGGGGGATTGTGTTGAAAGCCTATGCAAGGTTGAGAGGCTGTGTGTACTGTCTTACTTACCTTTATCCATGGCTTTGGTGACATTCTCAAAGAAGTCTGCCAGATTTAATAAGTATGATCTACCCTTAATGAAGCCAAATTGGGTTGAGTCCAACATTTGGAGTTTGCCTATGTCCTTGTTGATAATTCATGATAATTCTTTCCATGGCTTTGCAGATGAGGCTGGTTAGACCTATGGGTCTGTAGTTCTCAGGGTCAGTTGATGGCCCCTCTTTATACAGGAGGATTATTGTTGCTGTTTTCCATTCTGCTGGAACATAACCAGTTCTCAAGCTATGATTAAAGAGGATGCCAAGTGGGTCAGCTAGGTCTTGTTTTAGATTGTTTAGTAAACAACCTGGGATATTATCTGGTCCCACTGAGGCTGTGTTTTTGTTCTTGGTGAGTGCAGAGATGACATGCCCTCTAAAGATACTAGGCAGAGGGCTGGTATCAGGTATGCTTTGGGATATGGTAGGTGGGGATAGGTGGCTGATGTTTGCGCTGAATTTGTCAGCTAGCAGGTTGGTGATATCTTCCAGTGTAGTATGAGTTATCCCATCTAAAACCAGTTCAGCACATAGCTGAACATTCCCTTTTAGACTTTGGATGTAGTTAAAGAATGCCTTATGATTATCCTTGGCTAGAGATGTGATTTTAGTTTTGTAATTTGCTTCAGAAGACTTTACAAGATTTCTGATTTTCTTGCTTAGGCTTAGGAGGGAACTCTTCCTCTACAGAATGATATCCCTGTTGCTTTTGGACAACAGTTTCTTCCTTTTGTTATATAATCTGTTTATACCTGAAGTCCACCATGGGGGCTTATTTTTACTGGAAGATCTTGTTTTCATCTGGTCAGCTACAGCAAAGGTTATGCAGTCACTTCTGCATAGTGATCATTG
This sequence comes from Protopterus annectens, assembly GCF_019279795.1. Lineage (NCBI taxonomy): Eukaryota > Metazoa > Chordata > Ceratodontiformes > Protopteridae > Protopterus > Protopterus annectens. The sequence goes on from NC_056733.1 coordinate 1,096,990,040, forward strand.
ATGCCTGCAATTGCAGGTGGAATTAAGCTTTTTACATCATTGCTTAGTAGACTGTAGTTAGCTTTGGTAGAGTTTTTTTTACAATTTTTCTTCCTGTGAGGGTGTCAGTTCCAGTAGTTACATCTGATGAGACTGAATTGTGGTCTGACCTAAACAGGGAAGGCATTATGCATGGGGAAATACAGTGAGCCCCCCAAATGTTAGGGAGTACTATGTCCAAAACATTAGAGCCCTTCGTAGGGGTGCAGACTCTCTGTTCCACAGCATTTGTGTTAGCAAAATCCAGGAACCTCTAGGTGAGCATGATTTTGCTCATGTATGTCCCCCAGTCTATGGAAGGATAGTCAAAATCTTCCATGACTAAGATGTTGGGCTGTATGGTGAAAGATTCCAGTAGACAAAGATAGGTTGTGCACTTATGTTGGTTCTTGGTGGGGGATCTATAGTTAGCAATGATGTGGTATGGTGCTTTCCCAATAGTTAAATGGACATGGAGTAGTTTGAGAGAGTCATGCTGTTTGACCAGTCTCAAAGCACATTTGGTTTTAATGAGGATGGCTACGCCTCCACCTTTGGTTCCTTCATGCTGATTTTGAGGTCCAAATGTGTGGAAGGCATTGTAGCCTTGCACGGCCAGGGAGATTTCAGCAGCCTTGAACATTGTCTCTGTAACTACACAGACATCAGCATCCTTCAAGGTGAGAAGTGCTTCCAGGGAATGCAGTTTCTTGTTTAAACTCCTAGCATTAAGCAGCATGACCCTGACTTTGTCTTGATTAGATTTTGTTATGGTGGAAAAGTTGTTATTTTGACATTGCCTAAAAAGGCACTATGGGTGTGCCAAGGGCCTTTGCCAGTATCTGAAAGTCTTGGGGGGCAGGTGAGACCATCTCTGGCAAAGCAGTGAGGTCTGGCTACCATATTCTCTCAGGTTGACAGATACTGAATCCTCCTGGACTGACACCAGAAACTAAGCCAATTGGTGAAGTAAATCATTTTAGTTTATATTGTGGCATCATCATGTGTGAGGGAAGGATACTGCTTAGGGCTAGGGGCATACCTGTCTGGGATACATAATCAGAGAGTTCTATCATATCTCTCTTCATATTGTCCAGAGAAGTACGTCTCAAATCGTTCACTCCAACATGAACTATGACAGAGTCATAACAGTACTTGTTGAGTGCATGTGTGATTTGTTGGATCCTGACACCTGATAGGCAGCTGACTGTGACCTTCTCCTTGTCCAGTCTGGTGAGGTGAAATCTTTGTGTCTCACTATAGAGTTGTTTATGACCAATACATTTGATGTGTTTTGCCTTGGGGGCTTATTTGTTGAGACATGGGCATGTGTGTTGATATGTGTAGTGGTTTCTTTTTGCTTAGTGGTGAGTGTGAGTTGTGTGCATTTGGGAGGTGTCTATTCTTTTGCTAAGCTTTTAGTGAGTACCTTCACATATGTGGCCTTATGTGCCATGACCTTATTTTGTGTGAGAGGTAAGATTTGCATGAGAGGTGAAGCATGTGTGCTGACAATCTGTTTGATGTCTAGCTTTGTATGTGAGAGAATTGACTCCAATTCCACAGTCTGTTTGCATCCCTCACATAGGGTGTTAGTTTGCTTTAGGAGTAAATGGTTGTCAGTATACATGAAGCAACTGGTACATTGCTTCAAGATGCTCATATCAATCAAGCTGGCAGGAGAAATGATGGGAAATTGTATGTCCACTGTGGCAGAATCTTTTTGAATGTGGTATTTGGGAAGGAAGTGGGCTAGCTGAACTTAGGACCTTGGCTTAACCAGTGAGCTAGTTTGACTTTGAGTAGCAAACATAGTGGGTGTATAGTAGGCTGTATGTGATAAGAGTGAGAACACTGCTCATAGCACAACTGAGTTGCCCATTGTTCTGCAGGGAAGCTTTGGAAGTTCTACTGGAAGGTTTCTGGGGAAAATAATATTTGGAGATGTTTGCATGTATACAGTGCACTGCTAAACCACGTTTTGTGTTGTGCAGCAATGAACAAATGTGAAGCTTATATACAGGTGAATTTGAAAAGTTTTTAACACACCTACCAATGGGAAATCCCCAAACTGAGCCTTTCTCCAGCAATCCCCAACTCAGATGGGTCCTGAGCTACACATTTTACAAGGGTGAAGGAAGGCCCTCTTAATGTAAGATGACTGGTTTAAGAGCACAGTGACACCAAACAGTCTAAATTCAGCAGGTCTGAAACTATCCTATGCTATATAAGGCAAGAAAACACAATTTCAAAGTGCCGAGTAAAAAGCAGTTACAAATAGTAAAAATTATGCAGTAATTCAATTAAAAGCAGTTAATAAAGCACAGTGCTGGCTTAAAATATACTTATTTTTCATTTTTTTAGTGGATGCTTTGGATTTCATTACAGATGCACTCCTGACCTCTGACTAAAGTTGCGAAATGTTGATTAGCTCCAGTAAACTGTGCACAAACCTGCACAAAGGCAAGGCTTATTTATAGGCCCATTTAAACAATTATTAATACAACTACCAATAGGAAAGCCCCAAACTGAGCCTTTCTCCAGCAATCCCCAACTCAGATGGATCCTGAGCCACACACTTCTACCAGAAAGGTGCAGGCAGCCTGTCTAAATGTAAAATGGCTGATTTAAGAGTAAGTTGGACTCTAGCCTGTGCTATGTAAGGCAAGTAAAATAATTTTTAGATGGAAAGGAGTAGGGTAAGGTCACTTAAAGGTCAACGTGAGAGTGTTTAGTAGTATACTATTAGAGGACCTTCAGTGGTACCAGCCTCTGCACAAACTGGCAGCTCGTAGAGCAGCTTGAACAGTGAGACAGCAATTCCTATGGAGGATTTTAACCTGGAGAGGTTTGCTTATATGCAAGCATGGGGAACCATGCTTGTGCATCGGTCAGGCAAGATGCTTTTATACCAGCAGGATGAAAGACTTACAAAGTTAAACCCTCAGCCCAATCAGATAAAAACACAATAAGCTTTCAACCAGTAGTTTCCAACTTGGATGGGTTGAGTTCAGATCTCTGCTGCCACCAGAGTCCAAAAGAACCCTCCTAAAGTAAAATGAATTGTTTTTTTAACTCAAGTGCAGTAACAAATGCTTTACAACAGAAGTCAGAATTCCTGCAATATCAGGAATCCTTGGAAATAAGCTCACTAACCCTAAGAAATGTTCACGACACACAAAAACGTTACAAAGCTTAGAAATATTTTGGCACTCAGAACAGCTTTTTCAGTATTGGAAGAGGTTAGGAGATATCAGAATACTGTTAAAACAGCATAAAAGCAGTACAGTAACAAACAGATGGAGTTTTGTTAACAAGTGCAGGAAATCAATAAATGCAGCACAGACATATTAAATAGCACTAAAACAATTACATCAAGTTAAAAAAAATACTTATTTCAGTTTTGTAGGTCCAGATGGTTTTAGAAGCAATCCAAGTCTTGTACTCACAGCTATCCAAGGCAGGCACAAGGAAGCTCTATTTTTTAAACAAACCTCTTGTTTTATACCACTGTTTATGCCATTGATATTTAATGAGACACACCTAGGAATTGTTATATGTAGCAATTAGTTCAGAAATACAACTCTTATTTTTTCCAAAAAAATATTGTATTTATTTTACAGTACACATTTAGACATTTAAAGATGACTATTTACTACCCTCAACAAACCAAATCTAAGAAAGCATCTCAACAACCAACATTTTTCCTAATTAACAAAAAATATAAACAAATATAGTAAAGCCAAGTTTAACCTTAAAATATATCCTTTCCTTGGAAAATGCATTTTAGTGTTTTGTCTAATCTGCTTAAATAGACATACATCTCATTTCCTACTAATTTATTAGTTTAACTTCTTACCTCTCTTCCCACAGTTACATTTCATATTTGAAAAAAAGAAACTCATAAACGTTCAAGATAAACATTCACCCAACAGACCTGAATAATAAATGGCCCTTCCTTTTTTTTTGTCTCTTATTCCCTTTTTTCTCATTTCGTTTCCCCTTCCTTTTCCTCTTCTTTCCCTTAAACTCATGGAATATATATATATATATATATATATATATATATATATAAGTCATCACTCTCAAATTCTTTTTCTACTTGGCTGCCTAATTTTTCCAATCTGCTTTGCATTTTAACACCCTGTTTTTTAATCTGTATTGTGGTGACATGTTGAGCTTGCAGAAACTGAGTACCACCAACTGCAACTACATGTAATCTCCCTATACATCCTTCCAATGGTTTGGAAATTTGGCACAGTCCAAACTTAATTTCTGCTAAATATAATTGATTTCTTATCCACAGAATATTATTGTCTTGGATATCTCTTCTCTCATGGCTTGTTTTGCATTTTCTCCTCTGCAATAACATTTGCAGCTAAATTTACCATTTCTTCTGTCATTGTTAGAATGTCAAGATCATCACTCTCTACAGTTACATCGATATAACGTTATTTAGTCACAAAAATACTCTTACCATGATATATGGAATGAGTAGGATGCAGCCGACCTCTTCATGCACTGCATGAAATCTTTTGAATCTTTTGCACTATACACCTGTAATTGTTGTTTGCGTTTGAGTGGCTTTAAACCTTACCAGTTTGTATTTATTTTCATTTTAGAGGTCTTAACAGCTTACAAGCTTTAGGCATATTATTTACTAACTATCATTAAAGAACTATACTTCTTATGATCTGAAACAAAATAATTAGGTATTTTGTTAAATTTTAAGGATTTGTGTTTTTTTTTTTCTTTTATTCCAAGGATCGTTTGTTATAACAGGTCTTATTTATACATGCCATTTACTTTAACATATACTAATTTCTTTATGCAATTTTTAAAATGAATAAAAGAAGTCTAGAGCTCTGTTTTGTTTTCACAGGTATACTATCTGGCTGCTCAAATTACAGATATATTGTGATGCCATTTTTTATGTTACTGCTGTTAATATAAGTAGGAAAATTAACCACAACTTATTTTGATAATTGTATTATTAATTACTTTTTTAACCCGTGAAACAGGCTACATTCTGTTGGAAGTACACTTGTGCAGTTAACTTTTACTTTATTTTGATGTACTGTAGAGTACATGTTTGATATATTTTTGCATCCTTTATCTGCCTTTCAGCTTGCCAACTGTCTGTCTGCCAGCACTCACCTATTTGTTCTACATTACCCAGGACGAAGCCATATAACACGCAGCCATGTGAGGTATTTCTAGTTTCTGTCCTAACCTCTCCCCTGGCAGCTGATGTGAAGGTCTGCTAAGCTGTAGGTAAACGTATTCTTCTCCATTCCTCATGAAGGCTGTCACATGGACATAACTTGGCAGGGAGAATCACATCTCTGACCCATGTGCTGCATACTTTATACCTCTCTTTCTAGTAAATATCAGCATTACAGTGGAGTGCATTGCCTCCCTTCCCCTAGCATGGGTGACCCACTTCCCACCTCCAGATCCTCCACAACAAAGCCACTAATCAATCTCATACTGTCTGAGTTATAGCGAGACCTTTATCTCTCTACACCTTGAGGATGGAATATTCTTCATTTATTATCAAACGCTGTATTATTTCCTGTAAAGAGATGTTTTAGAAGTTATTTATGGTCAGAAATGTATACATGTATTGACTTCTCTATAAACACTTTCCTAGGAATCATAAGAAAAACAAGGTAACTGAGTCCTGTGACCATTTACGCCTTTCGGCTACCACCCCTTAATTTACTCCTCCTTTTCAAGGAGGGTTAGGACAGTCACGCCAGGGGAAAATTTAAGAATATCCATGCAATCATACAGTTTCTCTATGAAGGAAGATAATGTGTCACACTGCTTGATATTGAGTGGGAGTCTATTCCTGAGGTGAAGAAGCCATTTAATAATGAAGCTATTTCTTCTCCTTGTTTTATTCATTTGCTGAAGAAATCTTACTTGTGGGAATATTTGATTTGTGGAGATACAAGAGATTCAGGATCATTGGGTCCCTAATGGTATAGAAGTCAAGACAGAGATCTCACCTCTGAAAATCTATAAGATATTGAATAAAGGTACAATGCTTCCAGTCTTTTTCTTAGCTTGGAGGTTTTAAGCCATAGACTTTCTTAGTTATAGCATCTGGTGTCTTTCTAGTCGCATAATTTGTTTAGTGAGATACATCTCAAAAGGGTCATTGTATCCAATAAATGATGTGCTGACTAAAAGGGTAAAATGACCTCTTTAGCTCTGGATGATATTCATTTGGAAATTAGCTGCACTAAATAGAAGCACTTTGAGTACTGTTGTTTCATGATTATCAACATTGAGAGAATTATCAACCCAAGTTTCAAGCTCTCTAATAAATTCTCATTTTGAAGTGTGGTGTTATCTATGTTGCATGCTGGGCTGTTTACAAAATATAACAATACTGCACATTTTTGCATTTAACTTCAACCAGTTTTAGTACGCTAGGTATTTGAGTGCAAATTGCTGATGAAGGGCATTGGTGTTAAATTTGGACTTGGAAATTATTCTAGATTTATAGTCATCTGAAAGTTTGGTTCATGATCTGGGGATAAGAAAAGTAAATGACAAAACAGCCAGTACTGGTCACCTTCATACTATCAGAAGAGGTACCAATGACCAACACTATGTGGGTCTATTCCTAGTACATAGGGATCTATTTGTAATGTATTATGATAGCTTGGGGTATGGTGTCAAATATCTTTGCTAGATCAAGGTATACTGTGTGGACACCATGACCACTGTCAACAGCCTGTGTTAGCCTTTTGAAGAAGTTAACCAGACAGGATATAGCCTTGAGAAATCCAAACTGCTGTGAGTCTAGCCTGAGGAGGTAAGTAATATAATTTATCAGGTCAATTATAATATGTTTCGTGACTTCACAAATAAGGTTTGTCAGGCTGCTGGGTCTATAATTCCTGGGGGACAATGGTGGGACCACCCTTGTGGACTTGCATCAATATTATTGTGTGCCAACCAATTTTAGTTGATGAAGGAACATTGTTTCAATGCAATCACTGCCTGATTTATTCATGTAAGAAGTCTTTTTACTTGTGGTTCATGGAAGATGCAGTTGCTATATTTACAAAGAAGAGTTAAAAAGACAGCAGTTATTTTAAAATACTAGAATTTATGGATATTACTGGACATTATTTTTTATGAATAAATAGTATTCCCTCCCCAGTGATGACAGATCTTTTGCAGAAGGCATTAATAGCATGTCCAGAGAAATTCATCCAACAAATATGGAAGCACCTTTCATACCTGTACAGTGTCAAACATTGCTGACATGTTAAAAATCAAGCTATAATAAAAGAGTTCATCTGCTACTTTTCATCATGAGCTCACTACAAAACTATCATAAGCAGAAGCTTAAATGATGAGCACAAAAGTAAAAATTTGAAACAAATTACTAGAATTGATGTTAACACTCTCACTAGTTCTACTTTTGAAAATTCCTCTAAACATGTTTTCTCATTTCTGAAAGCAGTGAGCAATGAAAGGATTGCAGTATCATCTTAGTTTGGGTTAAAATCTTCCTCTATTTCCTCAATGAGACTTGTTTTTGCAGGGGGTCAAGCCCCACCTACAACCCCCATATGGGGGGACAAGCCTCCCACACCCCCAGAACTTTTATATACTAACTGAGAAGGCCATACCTTGAAGAAAAAGGAATAGTCCAATACATGGCATCTCAGACTTAATATGTGTATGTAGAATCTTTTGGCCATTCAGTGTCCATGTTTTGGGACTCAGTCTTGCAGGTCCTGACATTTTAAAGTGGTTACTCAAAAAGCACTCTGCATTCTTATTTCAACATTTTCATATAAGAAAAGGATTTACTGTATTTAATTAAATACTTCGTTCTTCTGGATTAGTTGCTTGCTAATATATAGAAGTCTTAATATTTATTAAGTGGCTTTATGAATGAGACCTAAAGAGAAAAAAAAAGTCATTTTCAGAGTACAGGAAGAAATTACGCTGATCCCATATTATTATGACTTTGATCAATTTCATGTGAGTTTTAAAGAAGGAATATTATCTGTGACTAAACTTAAAAGGATTTCACTTCCTTATTTTCAAAAATCTATATCATATACCTGGTCTAAACTTACTGTACACTGAATAGTTCTCTGAATATTTTCTTGAAAATGCCACAAGAATTAATACCCATCTGGGTAAACTTCAATTAATTTTACAAAATTTAATGAATTTATGGTTGGTATTTTAAAACTGAATTCTGGACCACTGAAGGCATTACTTTACATGATTAACTTACTTTCTGGTTAGCAGCTCGGAATGTAATTTTTTGTGTTTGTCTTTTCAGTTATAGTTCACTGAAAGATTGGCTGTGCAACTCTTACTGTAGACCTGACAAGTTACTCATGTTTAAGGCCAACCTATTAGCCTTCTGTTGTAGGTCACTTAATGTAAACCAGTGATGTCAATTTTTAGATTAGCTTGGACAAGCTAGTTTCATTTGTCCAGCTGTCACTGTAAGTGATTATTGCCCATGAATTGACAGGGGAAAGCAAATCAGGTTTTACAATAATCAATTTTTAACCAATTTGGTGAAATAACTTCAGCCAGGCTGTTAGAAAACCAGGAATATGACTTGATTTGGTATGCTGCAGCAGTCCTGGTTAACTGCCTAAATCCACCTTTCTTCTTGTGAGGCTTCCCTGCGGGTGTCCTGTTGAACACCAAGTCAAGGGCTGCAACGCATCAGTTTTACCATTGCCTGACAGTGTTTTTCTTTTTTTTTTTTTTTTTTTACAGGAGGGAAAGAATGTCATTGTTCTCACCCTTTCCTGTTGTTTCTCCTTTCTGCAGGTTTGTGATGTTAGTATATAGAGCAGCTACGCTCACAAGATGAGCTGCACCAGGATAATTGAAGCAAAAATATGTTTTAATACAATTAAGTGCTTCATCTGTATGCAACTTAAATCAGACTTTATCAGAAACCATTAAAAATAGCACTAAATGTTCTATGCAAAGCCATTCAAATGATCACATGACAACTGACCCATCTTTCTTAAAGATAAATACATGTTTAAAAACTTTAACAAAATATGGATATATGTTCAGTCAAACATGACTGGGAATAACACTAGAAATACATACATATATGTAAAAAAACTCCTTTGAATTATGTTAAAATTAATGGTAATGATGAGACATTATATAATGATAATGTATACTTATAAAAACTTTTTTCTTGCAACAATAGCTAACTGATATCCCAAAGCAAATAACCATCCAAGTACTAAACAGTGCTGCTTAGCTTCTGAAATCAAATTTTATCAAGCACTTTGTTTTTATTTTACAGCTTGGCAATAGAGATTGCATCATTAATGCCAATAAGTTCAGTTGCATTCAATGGTATCTGCTCCCTTAGTTCCTTTTATTCCAGTGTGTTTTCCCAACATTCTCCTCTAGAACAAGTATCAGCTTTGTCTATATTAAAAATTAATTTAAAGGTTTGACATTGAGTGGAATGTTTATAAAGTACATTACTAGAAATGTTCCTTGTTATATCTTTCTGATGCTCATATAAGCTTTGGTTCACCTACCTCTCTGTTTTACCCACTTAGAAGGCATCACAGGAAAGGTAGCATGCTAAGTAAATTATGGCTTTATTTTTACAATTACATGCTTCAGGGCAGGACATAATCTGTGGGGGGTGGCTACAATTACATATGGGCATTGATGAATATATTTGCAATATTTACATGTACCACACTTTGTCATTTTTTCCTCATTAGACACTATTAAGTTCTGTTCTTTGTTCTTTTCAAAAATCCCTTTCAAAATCATGCCTCCCTTATAGACAAATCTTGAGCTTGCTATTAAAATCTTAGTGTTGACATATCTTATTACTGCACTCTTCCATTTGTTTCTAATAATTTTTGTTACTAGAGAATTTGCCCAACTAGGCATACTTGGAATAACCATAGTTTTAGAAAAATTGTTGCTGTTTTATTTATTGTCCTTGGACTAACTTCAGTGTTACTTAGTAAAGGGGGGAAGGTTTTATTCCTACATTCCATTATTTCAGTACATACCTGTTTTATGAGTTTGTGTGAATAATCCATTGCAGTAAACATTTGTTTCATTTTACCAAGTGGTTACAAGAACACTTGGTTTTCACTCACTAGCCTTGATAACCTAATCCTTTGTCCTTTTATTAGGTTCTTTTTCTGCCATGTAGGGTGGTTACTAGAAAAATATAGATAAGTGATGGAGTAAGTTAGTTTTCTATATATCAAGGAATGGCATCTTTTGTTTTCCATGTCCATATATAATATTAGATCCACATAATTCATTTTAGCTTTGGATGTATTGTATACAAGTTTTAAAATGGGCATAGTAATTTCTAAATAAGCAAAAACATTCTGCTAAAACTATCTAATCTCCTGACCACATTAAAAAGATGTAATCAAAAATCTTTAATATAAGTTGATGTGGTGTTTGTTAGGTGTCTGAAATATGTAAGTCCTTTCACATTCCCATAGTATCATATTGGTATGTACTAGGTCTTTTGCAGCTCCTATGGCCACACCTAGTAGCTGATGATAAAAATCCCCCCTCAGAATAAAAATATTCATAATCTAGAACAATTGCATAAATTGTTCATCAAGTCTAATATCAATGTTTGTTAAGTTCTGGTCACAACTTATATCTTCACAATAATACCAACAGATATAGGTATGAAATTATTTTCTGAATAGATGTTATACATCTCCTGTCACCAATAAAATATCATGGTCATATTCTACTTTGTTAATGCCAAGAGCCCCTTAATATGTGTTCACCATGTTTGAAAATTATTATTAACTCCTGGCTTCTTGTTTCTGTTATCTGTCCCCAAATAATCAAAAATTAAGTACTCTAATGAGGACATATTGCAGATTTCTGCTTACTCTTTTCAAATATCTCAGGTGTTGGAATTTTTATTAATATTGTGAATTTGTCAGTCTTGGCTATATAAAGTCCATGGTTTTGTGTTGTTTTACTGGAAAAGAAAATATTAGAACTTAATTTTTCTAAAACAGAAATTTGCAAATTCATCTTCCATGTAACATCTTGGAAAAATTGATTAGCCCAGATAACCTTCCAAATAAAAAGTTTAAAAATACATCTAGTGGTATCAAGATATCTGATCTTGCTTGTTTGTAATTTTTACAGTGCTAACGGGCAAACCACCTCACCCCATCTTGAATGGCTGCTGATGCTGTTACGATGATTTCCAGGACTGAGAAAGACCCATAGTCTTGTAACAGCTATAATCCCATTTCTGTTTCCAAATGTGGACTACAAACATTACATCCATACAACAGCAGATCACCCATTTTGATTCCCCTATGGTCCTGCCAGAATAAGCTAGGCTTTATCAAGAATGTGTAAGCTTGGAATAATGTGCAGAATGTTTTCCCCTTCTTTAGTATTGAGTATAATTCCCTCCTGACCATTAGAATGAATCTGGAAAAAGGATTTCATTCTGCTGCTGTGCCAGAATTTACTTTTCTGATATGTTTATTCAATGTTATATATAATGTGTTATGTTAAGATGAGTTTGTTCACAAAGAGTTGTCTCCCAATGGTCATACAAGATAAGTCTTTTTTTCTTTCTCTAATTCTTTTCATAGTTGTATTTCTCTAATTCTTTTCATAGCCATTTTTTCATCCCCCCAAAAAGTCCATTTTCAGTCAACTTACGTGCAAACGACAATCATTTTACACCTTGAGGCCATACAAATTTTGTTTAACTAAATATGGTTGTTTTATACCTTTTTTTTCAAATATTGCAAGACCCCAGATAAATCTTGGTAAGTCATTTATTATAACTATAGCCTTTTCTCTCCACAAAAGTCATAAAGCATTTTAGATTATCAGGATGAAGCATGACATAAAATGATTGAGTTCTAGATTTTATCAGACTATAGAGAACAGACAAATAAACCTGAAGCAATCTGAAGAAATTGGGCTAGATGGCTGTTTTGTATCAGAAGATTTCCCATTTGCAGATCACTGTAAAGGATCAGAACACAGAAAAAATAAAAACATGGCCCAACCACCCCTGACTCACCCCCCCAATCCAGGATTTCCATTACAAAGACCACTAAAAGTTATCCTTTTGTGTCTGAATTAAAAACCAGAAATGGTCTCCAATAACCTTTCAATAAAGGATAAAACCTTTGTACAAACAAATTATAGATTAAAATCTCTTATCAAGGAGTTACTACATTTTTTTCAACCCGATAGAAGAACACTGGATTTTGAAGATATATGGGTAGATATGCCTTTACATAGGTTGGCCTCTTTATTGTGCTGAGGGGGACAACTTTAGAAAGAGAAAAAAATCTGTTCAGGTGTTTCAGACTAACTTTATCTTCCTCTTGAACATTGAATTTATATATAATAGAGCTTGTCAGTTTATTCTTTCCAAATGTCCAATGCAACCCCACTGATTAGGTTGTAAAAGTGTTATTTTCAGTTTAGTACTGGATATGGATTGTGTATAGGGTTCCTACACATCCTTCCATATTTCCACGTACAAAATGTTTATAGGTAAACATCTTCAACTCCCATAATTATACCAACTTTGGTGGTGTAGAGGGCTAAATTCCTAACTACAGAAGAGGTGACCCAGGATTAATTAATGTCTCAGGTCTTGATGAAGCTGGTGTGAGAGGATGGATGTGCATATCCCATTGGGAGAATGGGTAGTTCTAGGATGACAAGTGGGATCTAGAAGTCATAAACACTGAGTCCTGGATTGGAAATTACTAGGATGTGACTGCTTAAGGCAGTATTAGTAACATCTCTCATAGGTTCATAGGTTCATACTAGGCTATCTGCCCAAGGGCATTTATAAGCCTAGCCCAGAGTTTTGTGGCTTTCGCCACCCCTTTAGTTTGAAGGATACTATGCCCATTATTTTGCTGTGCCTCTATCAAGCAGTGACACTGAGGAAATCCCTGGGGTATATCTGCGATCTCCCATCCATTGGTCAAGATTTCTCTTGAACAAGGCCAGTGAGGTGCTCTGCCTCACATGTACCGGGATTTTGTTCCACAGCATGGGGAGTCTCTGGGTGATGAATCTGGCCCTCCAGCACGTCCTATTGATAACCGTGTCAAGGTTTAAGTCTCCCGCCCTTGTAGTTCTGAGGGATCTAGATTTTTTGAGATGGAGCATGTTCATCAATTCTGGGTTGGACATGGCCTTGTATGTCAGGCACAGGTCACCTCTGAGCAGACGGTAAGTGACTGAATAGAGCTGGAGTTCCTTCAGTCGGGCAGCATAAGACATATTTTTGAGACCCTTAATCCTTTTGGTGAGGAGCTTTTGGGGTCTTTCCAGTTGCTGCAGGTGTCGGGTCAGATACATTCCGAATGGGGTATTGTACTCAATCATTGGTCTGATGAGTGATGAGTGCAGGGGGACAATGACCTCCCTTGATCTAGATGTGAATCCCTTCACGATCAGGTGGGCAATGTAGAAAGTCTTCCTAACTACTTTGGCGATGTGAGTGTCAAACGAAAGGTTGCTGTCAACCTGGGTCCCCAGATCCCTGATAACCTCTTCTGTGCTCAGTGGATTGCCACCTATATGGTAGCTAGCGGTTACCTTATTTTTCCCGAAGGGTATGACTATGCATTTTTTTGGCGTTTAACTTTAGTCCATGGCTCTGGCACCAGTTATCCATTTCTATGAGACCCTTCTGAAGGATATCTGTGTCAGATGTGTTCTCGACTATGGCATCCAGTTTGCAGTCATCTGCAAATTTTGTCAACCATAACCCTCCTGTGTTTGCTTGTACATCTGAAAAGTAGATGCCGAACAAGAGTGGGCCCAGGACTGAGCCCTGTGGGACACCACTTGTGACAGGCTTTGAGTCTGACATGGCGCCAGCAACTCTGACCCTGTGGGTTCTGTAACTTAGCCAGTTTGCTACCCATCTTGTGACGTATGGGTTAACATTTAAGCTGATGAGTTTTTCAATGATACCTGAGTGGGGTATTGTGTCGAAAGCCTTTGCCAGGTCGAGGTAGGCTGTGTGGACTGCCTTTCCCTCATCAATGGCCTTGGTGACAGTTTCGAAAAAGTCAACCAAGTTTAAAAGGCATGATCTACCTTTGACAAAGCCAAACTGGGTTGGATCCAAAGTCTGCAAATCCCCTATGTCTTTATTTATGAGTTCATTTATGATCCTCTCCATAGCTTTGCAGATCAGGCTTGTCAAGCTGATGGGACGGTAATTTCCAGGGTCGGTGGATGCACCGCCTTTGTGAAGTGGGACCACAGTTGCCGTACGTCACTCCTTGGGTACGTATCCTGAGGTGAGGCTAAGATTAAACAGCTGTCCTAACTGCGGGTTTAATTCCTCATTGAGGTCATGGAGCACGCAACCGGGGACACCATCTGGTCCCATGGATGCTGTGTTTTTCGCCTTGGAGAGAGCCGTTTTCACCTGAGCGTTAGTGATGTTTGGGGGGCTACAATCCTCTGGTATAGATATCTCTCCTTTTGGGGGGGGGAGAAGTTTGCACTGAACCTGTCAGCCAGTATGTTGGCAATGTCTGTAGGTTCAGTGATTTTTACATCATTTTGAACTAATTCTGAGCATATCTGGGAGTTTCCTCCCAGGTTTCTGACATAGCTAAAGAAGGCCTTATGATTGTCTTTTGAGTCCTTAGCGATTTTTCTCTCAAAATTTGCCTTGGATGATTTTATGAGAGATCGTAGTTTTTTACTTATAATAATCAAAGGTGTCTTACCTTTTAGGGATTTTGCTCTATCTTGTAGTAGCTTCCTCCTTTTGTTGTAGAGCTTGTTTATGGCTGGGGTCCACCAGACTGGATGCTTGCCTTTGGTACAAAGAGTCTTTGTTTTGTTTGGGATTGCCTGATCCATGCAGTCCTATAGGTGCTGGTAGAAGGCATTTGTAAGTGATTCAGCGGCTTGAGTAATGGTTTCCGCAGGCTCGGGGGCCTTAAAGGAGACCACACTGGTCTTCAGAAGTGTGAAGTTGGCTTTTGAGAAGTTCTTCACTGTGGTCTTTTTTATCTCAGGCGGGGGCGGGATGTGGACTTTCAGTGAGATTAGTTTATGATCTGATCTCACCAGTGAGGGGCATACTTCCGGTGTTGAACATTGTGACCCCATGTTCGTGATGATGAGATCAAGTATGTTTTCACCTCTTGTGGGGATGGTGACTAGTTGTTCCATGGCATTTGAGTTTATGAACTCTAGGAACCTTTGGGCTAGAGTGTTGGGGCTAGAGTAGTGCTCCCAGTCTATATTTGGGTAGTTGAAGTCACCTAGTATGATGGTATTTGGAGATACATTTATCCCTTCCAGTGTTTTCAGGAAAGCTATGTGAGGTTCCTGAGTTTGAGAGGGTGGCCTGTAACATGCTACAAATTGCAGAGCAGTCTTGCCTATGGATAATTGCACCTGGATGGTCTCCGATGCATCGTGCGTTGCTACCAACCTTGAGGTGTGGGTGTCCTTGATGAATATGGACACCCCCCCTCCTTTTTTGGTGGTGTCTGGATTTTGGGGCCGGAACGCATGGTATGAGGTAAAACCTGATAGTGCTGGGGTGCTCTCAGGAGCCTTGAACCAGGTTTCACTCACAGCACAGACATCGATGTTCTCCATACTGAGAAGGGCCTCAAGTGCATGCATCTTGAGGCTGAGACTTCTGGCATTGAGCAGCATTACCCTTAGTTTTTTTCCCTTTTTTGTGTTCTAGGGTGGAAGGTTTAGAATTTGAGCCTTGCCTAAAAAAGGCACTATGGGGGTGGCAAGAGCCTTTGTCAATATCCAGAAGCCCAGGGGTGACAGGTGCAAGCCGTCCCTTGCGAAGCAGCGTGGCTTGTCCAGCATGTCATCCCAGGCAGACAGACATTGGATCCCCTTTGAATGACACCAGAGTTTAAGCCAATTATTAAAGCTGATCATCTTATCTCTGTATTGTGGCATCATTCTTGGTGAAGGTAGGATACTGCTCAAGGTCAGGGTCATACCTGCCTGGGCTACATAATCAGAGAGCTCCTCTATGTCTCTTCTCATGTAGTCCAGGGAGGTACGTCTCAGGTTGTTCACACCAGCGTGGACAATGACTGAGTCGTACTTGTACCTGCTGTTGAGAGACCTGAGTGCTTGCATTATGTGGCGGATTCTAGCGCCCGACAGGCAGCTTACTGTGACCTTCTCCTTACTCAATCTGGTGAGCGGGACGTCAGTGTGTCTGACTATGGAGTCACCAATGACGAGTGTGTCTGGCATTGTGTTTGGCCTTAAGGGCTGTGACTGTTTGGCACACTGACTATGTGGTCTATGTGTTGCATGTGTTGTGTCTTGAGGTGGCAGTTGTTTGGGTGTCTGCTTTGGTGGCCTCTGCTGTTTTGGTAGATTTTTGATCAGAGCCTCCGAGTATGTCTTTGTGTGTTTATGTGTATGATTTGAAGTTGTGATAGTACTATGTGAGACTGGGTTTGTGATGTGTGTGGTTACCTTCTCCTCCTGTCTGGTCTTGCCAGTCCTATGTTGAGAGAGCTCAGCCTCCAGTTTGGCTGTATAGTTGCATCTCTCGCATGTATTTGTGTTTTGTGGGAGAAGGAGAGGGTTGTCTGTGTACATGAGGCAATTGTAACATTGCCTCAATATTCCCAGATTCACCAGCTGGGCAGGAGAGGACACTAGCAACT
This sequence comes from Protopterus annectens, assembly GCF_019279795.1. Taxonomy (NCBI): domain Eukaryota; kingdom Metazoa; phylum Chordata; order Ceratodontiformes; family Protopteridae; genus Protopterus; species Protopterus annectens. The sequence continues at coordinate 1,097,006,776 of NC_056733.1, forward strand.
GATCCCTCGACATGCTAGAAGGAATAGACAAAAACTTTACAAAGACTCCGGGGGGTGTGGGTGATCGAGAAAGGGGTTTTTAGGCTGGTGGGGTACTATGTATAATAAAAGTGCTATATCAAGGTAAAAAGTACTTTAGGAGCAAGTGCTAGGCTTTACAGATAGTCTCAGCAAGTATGAAGGAGCACAAATGCTCTGTTAGAAGGGCATAAGCAGTCACTGCAGTGGTATTGGTGCTCAAATCATCACCTAGGGGAGGGGGTTGGAGATTCAAATAAAAAGCCTGCAGTTGCCTTCACAAATACAGGGGAGGCCACTGATAAAAAGAGACACATTGAGAGGGAGTACGTAGATCTTTTCTTCCTTTAGGGTCCCAGACTAAGTGACAAGTCATACTCACATGGATGATCAGTCAACTCTTTGTCAGGTATGAGAAAAGAAGATGGAGGGGATTCTAGATTGCACAAAGTGCTTTCATAGTTGTCTAGATGATAGATCTTGGCTGAGAACAGGGTTGGTTCCCTGTGCTAGGAAACAAATGGACATAGTCTGAGTTACGGGAGGTTTCATGGCCATTAGGCACAAATACAAAAATTAGAAAAAGACTTCTGCTCCACCAGACCTTCTGTGATTGACTGTAACAAAGACATAGTCTTACCTCTGGATACGTACCCAGGGAGTGGCGCACTGCAACTGTGGTCCCACTTCACAAAGGCGGTGCCTCCACCGACCCTGGAAATTACCGGCCCATTAGCTTGACAAGCCTTATCTGCAAAGCCATGGAGAGGATCATAATGGACCTCATAAATAAAGACATAGGGAATTTGCAGACTTTGGATCCATCCCAGTTTGGCTTTGTCAAAGGCAGATAATGCCTTCTAAACTTGGTTGACTTTTTCGAAACAGTCACCAAAGCCATTGATGAGGGAAAGGCAGTCCATACAGCCTACCTCGATCTGGCGAAGGCCTTTGATACAATACCCCACTCGGGTATCATTGAAAACTCATCAGCTTAAATGTTAACCCATACATCACAAGATGGGTTGCAAACTGGCTGAGTGACAGAACCCACAGGGTCAGAGTTGCTGGCGCCATGTCAGACTCAAAGCCTGTCACAAGTGGTGTACCACAGGGCTCAGTCCTGGGCCCACTCTTGTTTGGCATCTACTTTTCCAAGTACAAGCAAACACAGGAGGGTTATGGCTGACAAAGTTTGCAGATGACTGCAAACTGGGCCATAGTAGAAAACACATCTGACACAGATATCCTTCAGAAGGGTCTCAAAGAAATGGATAACTGGTGCCAGAGCCATGGCCTAAAGTTAAATGCCAAAAATGCATAGTCATACCCTTCGGGAAAAACAAGGTTACCCCTAGCTACCAAATAGGTGGCAATCCACTGAGTACAGAAGAAGTTATCAGGGACCTGGGGACCCAGGTTGATAGTAGTCTGTCATTCGACACCCATGTAGCTAAAGTAGTTAGGAAGACCTTCTACATTGCCCACCTTATCATGAAGGGATTCTCATCTAGATCAAGGGAGGTCATAGTCTCCCTATACTCATCACTCATCAGACCAATGATTGAGTACAATGCCCCATTCGAATGTATCTGACCCGACACTTGCAGCAGCTGGAGAGGCCACAAAAGTTCCTCACCAAAAGGATAAAGGGTCTCAAACATCTGTCCTATGCTGCCCGACTGAAAGAACTCCAGCTCTATTCAGTCGCCACCGCTTGCTCAGAGGTGACCTTTGCCTAACATACAAGGCCATGTCAAACCCAGATTTGATGAATATGCTTCACCTCAAAAATCTAGATCCGTCAGAGCCACAAGGGCGGAGACTTAAACCTCGACACGGCTATTAATAGGACGTGCTGGAGGGATAGATTCATCACCCAAAGACTCCCTATGCTGTGGAATAAAATCCCGGTATATGTGAGGCAGAGCACCTCGCTGGCCTTGTTCAAGAGAAATCTTGACCAATGGATGGGAGATCGCAGATATACCCCAGGGATTACCTCAGTGTCACTGCTCAACAGAGGCACAGCAAAATAATGGGTATAGTTCCCCATACTAAAGGGGTGGCGTAAGCCACAAAACTATGGGCTAGGCTTGTAAATGCCCTCGGGCAGATAGCCTAGTATGAACCTATGAACCTATGAACCTATGACAGACCTTTGTCTGATATGTACAAGCAAAGACCTTTTTGTAGACAGCTTTAAGCTCTTGGCGAAATATTTTTGTGGAATGCTCCAAACTGCTATTCCTCTGGAATAGATGTGATGGGAAATTTAATTTAAATTGTGACTCACAATATATCTACTAGGGTTACCAGGCCCTGATGTAGTACTTCTCCAGGCTACCTTGCTTTGCGGCCTATTCATGCTGCTAAGGAAATCTACAACAAACAGATGTGAACAGCTGGATCCAACAGAACCTGAACAGTGGTCTGAGTAGGTAGAAAATCATACTCTTTGTGGAATTATTTCTCAAAATATCTACAGGACTACTAAGTCCAAATGTCAAACTATATTTTAAGGTAGCTATAGGCATGATCCCATACCACTGCAGTTATCCACTTTGTTCAGAACTTTGATTCTTCTTTGGCCTGTTTTCAAACTCATGTTCAGAGGAGGAGGAGGAGGGTACCTCTAACTGCTAAGTTGAATTTGCATGGTTTTGTATATATTTTCCTTGTTTATTGTATTATCTGTGGCTACTCTTTCTCCTTCTTCTTTTTCCTGCCTTTGTTCATGGTATCTGTCACTGTGTCCTCTTTTTCTCTCTCTCTCGTGCTGAAAATAAATTCAGAAAAAAAGTTTTAATAAAGCTGGCTAGGTGTGTTAGACTACATTCTTATGCAGACTATGTACCATGCCTGTGAAACTATATTACTCAAGGCATAGACACGGTATTCAAAATATTATTTAAAACTCTATATTACTCCAGACTCTCTTCCTGTTAATCTCATTTCAGAAATGCAGACAAGAGTTTTGCTGCAGCCCTTAACCCCAGATCAAGTATGAAGTCCTATCTAACTTCCCTACAATGTTAAAACTACACGTCCCTTTATATAAACAGAATGACTTAAAGTCTCAGGTCTAGACAGTCATCTGAATAAACTATATAGAATTATACCTAACTCCTAGTACTTTTTGTCATTAAGAAGGAGGTATTGCTGAGCGTGTGTAACACTGATTAGAAAAACATCCTTATCCATCAGCAACACTGCATAAAAATATGTCCATTGTCTGTGACAGCATTACTTGAAGACAAGTAGGACACATGCAATATGCTTTTACAGACCTGTCTCATGTTTGATTTTAGATTATAACATGTACATGAATGTGGAATCCCACTTAAAGTTCTTCTCTTACTTGTGATTAATCATAACAGATTCAAGATACATTTTTGAGTGTCTTCTATGTACTAGTGCATGTTTGGTTACACTCATTTGAAATACTTGTATTAAGTTTGGTCACAGAGACAAAAAATATATATATTGTGGTACATTACTTTGAACAAATGTAGCACATGTCCTACCGAGCTTTTATTTATCTTGAATCTTAATTCAAACATTACTTAATGTATACCACAGATCTAGTTCATCAATTAAATGGGTTCTTCTGTATCAGAAGATTGACAGTTTCAGATATATATATATATATATATATATATATATATATATACATATATACATATATATATATATATATATATTTATATATATACAGAGAGAGAGAGAGAGACACACACACAGCAGGGATATTCATTCAGTCATTGTTATTTGTTGGGATAATAGAACTCTTTGTACAAATAATCAACCTTAATAATTAGATATAGGGCTTATACACACACACATTTTTTTAATTCCTCCTGAAAGGTATCCTGCCATGGTGTGGTCTTAGCTTTAGTAGTTTGTAATACTCTCTGGAGCTAAGGTAAAGTTGGATCATCCTAGGGCAATAAAAGCATACTGTTCCACCAGAAGGAGTTAAAAACACCTACCTCATTACTTTTTTATCGTCCTTACCTTTTCTTAGGTGCTGCATTAACTAAACCTCTCTCCTTTGCAGAAACAAATGACATCGAACAAGTTATGAGGAAAATTGAACAAACCTTGGAAGTTTGGATTATTTGAAAATGGAGACTAACACTGACACTATTAAAACCATCTTAATTAAACTTTGTCTGTTAGAAGTCTAATATCCTTATTAACAAGATAGAATAACATGCTCTCTCTCTGTATATATATATATATATATATATATATATATATATATATATATATATATAAAGTATCTATATCAGATTTGTAAAGTAACACTTACTTTTTGCTGCTGCTTACTCTTGTCTTGGTGGGCTCTGCCCCACTCCGTTCACCCTCACTAATGCTTGGGCTCTCTCTGCTCCCCAGCCCTACCCCCAATTTCCTCCTGCCCCCACTACCTCTACATTTATAGTAATTGCAACCACACCCACAGCTCAACCTCACATCAACTCCACCAATTACAGCTCAAGTCAGATCACATTACAGCACACCCAGTTGCTCCACCACAAAGTCTCATTCCCGCTAGGCATTATTACATCACCCCACACTACTTACCCATCCACATATAGTGCAACCCTGTAATTCCTATCCATACCTCCACCTAGAACCAACTTAAACTTTATAACCATGACTATCACACAACTGAGTCTAGTTTGTCTTCTCATAATTCTTTATAACTCCACAAGTTATCACTCTAGCAATATCCCTAAACTTAGTAACACAACACTATATTATGCACTCTCATATACAGACACCGCACATTATAATAATATCTGCCCACAATTGTTCAAAAACTACATAACAGACCAGTTCAGAACTAAACACACATGCTCTCATTCCTACTCCAAAAAAAACAATACTTTCTCACACCCATCACCAAACTCAACATTTGTATCACCATTTTAACACCAGGCTTACCATAAGTGGAGACATCCACCCCAACCCAGGCCCAAATCCATCCTGTCCAACACAAACTGCTCCAACACAAATGTTAGAACATAACACCCCCACTTTCTTCATCCCTGGGCAAATCAACAACAGCAGCAAAACCAACCATCTTTTAATGCTAAATAATAATATTAGAAGTATCAAAAATAACATATCTGAACTCCAGGCCACAATAGCACACTACTCCCCAGACATAGTTGCTTTAGCAGAAACCTGGCTAAATAAAAACAGAGCTAACTCAGAAGTTCACCCTACTGGCTACAATATCATTAGACGAGACAGACCACTTCATAAAGGGTGTGGAACTGCCTTACTCTATAAGTCCAACTTAACTGTAAGTCAATTACCAAACTCCTACCCCTCTCCCAATAATTGGGACATACTTATCTCACAACTTCAACTTCACCCTAAAAAGGTTATCACCACAATTGTGATCTATATTCCACCTGGTAATACAACTGCTAGCCTTGAAGACTTCTTATCCTGGTGTTCTTCCACATACTCACAAGAAACCCTTATTCTGGAGGATTTCAACCTAGATTGGTTCACCTGTATTTCAGAACCACCAAGTAATCTAATCTAAATCTCTGTGGCTACCAGCAGCTAGTCCAAATTCCAACTAGATGTGATAAAAAATGTAAAATGGAATCCATCCTTGACTGGGTCCTAACTAACAACCCTACATATAAAGCTATGTCAAACCCAGAGCTGTTGGACATGCTACACCTAAAGAAATCCCAATCCCTCTGAGCTACATGCTCTATGGACCTAAAAATTGTCACCACAATAAACAGGACATGCTGGAGGGATAGATTCCTGTCCCAGAGACTTCCCATACTCTGGAACAGACTATCCATCTATGTCAAGCAAAGTTCTTCATTAGCACTCTTCAAAAACAAAATATTGATGAGTGGATGGGAAATACACCCCGGGGATCACTTCTGTGTCTCTGCCCAACAGTGGCACAAGAAAATAACTTTTTGGGTGGCATAAGCCAGGGAACCTTGCTGGCTAGGCTTAAATATGCCCTTGGGCCAATAGCCTAGTACCTACCTATGAACCACATTGTACCCCCACACAGGCAGTCTCCCAGACACCTTAACTGAGTATTGTCAGGATCTGGATTGCATTGCCTAAGTGGAAATTCCTTAAGATTCTAAGAGCAGGCTAAGTTATTTCTTACACTTATTTCACTGAACTGCACTTCCGAAACACTTATAATTGTGCTATACAGTTGATCTGCTATATTTTTGCACTGTTATAAAGCTTTTTTTATTGTTTCACTGCATTTATGTACTGTTTTAACATTACTTAACTGTAAACTGCTTTTTCATACTGAGAGTTGTATTTTCTGTTTTTGAGTGCTCTATCCAAACTTTTCTGTGCATTTCTGTCTTTTACAGTTAAAAGCATTCTTGGGTCTGCTCCTTGATCTGTTTAAAACTTTCATTTAGTGGCTACAGCTAGGAACTGTAATAGTGTGCATTACTATAATTGCTTTTTTAATTTAAATTACTAAATTGTAAACTGCTTTTTCATACTGAGACTTGTATTTTCTCTTTGTGGGTGTTCTTTCTATGCTTTTAAAGTGAGGTTTCTGTGTTCTGCTCAGGTGGCATAATCTTGATAGAGGCCTGTTGTCTAGGCTGGAAGTTTTGTTTGAGTTTCCTGTGTTTCTGGCAGCCATTTTCTGCTGATTGTCTTCATTATTATTGAGAGTAACAAGGCCTCCTGACCTTCTGTAGTACGAGTGATTGGGTAATAGCAGGGGCTGAGTAATAATCTGACCTTCCAACTCCTCCATTCTTACTGCTATATCAACCCTGTGTCGTATAAAGGTTCTGCTTGCATTGTCAGGCTCTGGATTGCATTGCATAAGTGGAAATTCCTTAAGATTCCAAAAGCAGGCTAAGTTATTTCTTACACTTATTTCACTGAACTGCACTTCTGAAATGCTTATAATTGTGCTATACAGTTGATCTACTATATTTTTGGACTGTTATAAAGATTTTTTTATTGTTTCACTGCATTTATGTACTGTTTTATACTGTTTTAACATCACTTAACTGTAAACTGCTTTTTCATACTGAGAGTTGTTTTTCTGTTTGTGAGTGCTCTATCAAACTTTTCTGTGCATTTTTGTCTGTTACAGTTAAAAGCATTCTCGAGTCTGCTCCTTGATCTGTTTAAAACTTTCATTTAGTGGCTACAGCTAGGAACTGTAATTTTTCACACCCACCGTCCCTAGTGTTGTGTGTACTTATACTTGGTGGCTTTGCAGTTGCCTGCCCATACTGTATATTTGATCTGTGACACTCCTCCCAGTCTAGTGTCATTAGTTCACTCAATCTAATAGAGAACTTTTGTGAAGGCCATCCCACTCGGATTCTTAACGTTGAATTAACTTCTGTTCCAGCTTTCTCTATTTCCACTTTACTGGGAAAAAAATTCTAAGCTTGCTTCCCCCCTTTCCTGTGGTAGGTCAGATACGGATTTGCTGTGTCCAGGACGGTTTGTGAGCTCCGAAGCCCCCCCCCCCACACTTAACTGGGGTTAAACTATTCCTGGCGCCATAAAGTCTGTTCTTCAAAATTTCCCTTGCAACTTTCCAGCTTTTTAGTTTTAGCACTCATCTGTTTCTTTGATCTCAGCACTTGTTCAGAACTCATTGTAAGCACTAAATAAGTTACAAATTACTACAGCACTCAACTTTCCTCACTTGTCTAGAGGAAAACAGTTTTTAGTACTTAATAAATAAGCACCTATGCAGGCATGTCTAAAGGTCAGCTCCCAGTGTTTTCTCCTGTCTACCTGATGAATCTGAGCATCGTGGGACAATGCAGCAATTGCCTCATGTACACAGACAAACCTTTCCTCCTACCACCCAACACTACAACCTGTGAGAGATGCACTTTTATAGCCAAACTGGAAGCAAAGCTCTCTTCACCAAAGACTGGCCTAGACAGTCAAGAGGAGAAAGTAAACACTTGCACCACACCACATTCATCACATAATCCCTCAAAACCTACACCACCAAAACACACACACAGAACCACAAAACACAGACCTACATTCACGGAGGCTCTCAGTACAAATCTGCCCAAACAACAGAGACCTCCAAAGCAGAAATGCAAGCAACCTCCACCCCCAACACAACCCAAATGACACATAGCCCACATACTCAGTGTGCCACTCAACTACAGCCCATAAGGCATAACGTACCCAACACTCTAGTCATAGGTGACTCTATAGTCAGGCACACTGATGTTCCACTCACTAGGCTAAATAAGGAAAAAGTTATAGTCAGCTTCCTGTCAGGCGCCAGGATCCGCCACATAAAGCACGCACTCAGGTCACTCCACAACAAGTACAAATATGACTCTGTCATTGTCCATGTTGGTGTGAATGACCTGAGACATCCCTCCCTGGACTACATGAAAAGAGACATGGAGGAGCTTTCCAATGTTGTAGCCCAGGCCGGTATGATCCTAGCCCTGAGTAGCATCCTGCCATCACCCAGAATGACACCACAGTACAAGGACAAAATGATTGACTTTAACAATTGGCTAAGCTTCTGGTGTCATTCTAAGGGAATACAGTATCTGTCTGCCTGGGATGACATGATCGACAGACCACGCTGCTTTGCCAGAGATGGCCTGCACCCATCGCCCTTGGGATTCCGGATACTGGCAATGGCTCTTGCCACCGCTATAGTGCCTTTTTTAGGCAAGGTTCAAATGACAAATTCACCACCGTAACAGGTACAAGCAAGCAAAATCTGAGGGTAATGCTACTCAATGCTAGACGTCTAAACCTCAAAATGCACTCACTCGAGGCACTCCTTAAAATGGAGAACATTGACATCTGTGCAGTGACAGAGACCTGGTTCAAAGCTCCAGAGAGCATCCCTGCATTACCAGGCTACAATTCATACCACACCTTTCGGCCACCAAACCCGGACTGAAACACTAAAGGTGGAGGCGTGTCCATACTCATTAAGGATATCCACACCTCCAAGCTAGTTGCTCAGCATAATGCATCCGAGATTATCCAAGTTCAACTAACTCTGGGCAAAACCACAATCCAGATTGTAGCTTGCTACAGACCCCCCACCATGCCCCAGGATTCCCACTACTCTTTTCTTGATACACTGGAAAATATTAAGGTACAACCCAACACTCTAATAATGAGTAATTTCAACTACCCTACCATTAACTGGGAAAACTACTCATGTACCAACTGTTTTGCTCAATGTTTTCTGGAAATCATCAATTCCAACGCTTTGGATCAACTTATCCACACCCCCATCAGGGGCAGCAATATCCTAGACCTGGTCATCACCAACATGGGTGACCGGTGTTCCACACCAGAGGTCAGCTCCTCGTTGGTCAGATGCAACCATCCACATCCCGCTCCCACCCCCCATTAGGAAAACAACCGTAAAAAATTTCTCCAAAGCCAACTTCACGCTTCTTAAGACAGAAGTGGAAAACTTCACAACACCCATGCAGATAGACACTAGAGGTACGACTGCTGAATCCTACACAAATGCACTTTATAAGCACTTACACGAGTGCATGGATCGTGCTATCCCTAACAGAACCAAGATGCTATCCTCCAGAAAAGGAAGCCAATCTGGTGGTCTTCTGCCATAAACAAACTCTACAACAGAAGAAAGAAACTGTTGCAAAAAAGGGTAAAATCCCACGATTTTAGGAACTCCCTGGTCAGCCTCAGTAAGAAGCTGAGATCCCTCATAAAATCCTCCAAAGCTAGTTATGAAAACAAAATTGCCACTGATTCTAAAGACACCCACAAAGCATTCTATAGCTATGTCAAAAATCTCAATGGCAACACTCGGATCTGCTCTGAGTTACAACACAATGACACTAAATATACAGAACCAACTGATATTGCCAACATCCTGGCAGATAGGTTCAGTGCTAACTTTACCCCCCTCTCACCCCCTAAAGGGCCCATCTTTATACCAGAAGAATGCAAAGTTCCTGTAATCATAGCTTTACAGGTAAACACTTCACTCTCCAAAGCCAAGAACACAGCATCCATGGGACCTGACAACATCCCAGGCTGCCTTCTACATGAACTATAGAATGAACTGGTACCCCACCTAAGTACCATGTTCAATCATAGCCTCACCTCAGGCTTTGTGCCCATTGAATGGCGCACTGTGACAGTTATCCCACTCCACAAAGGGAGGGCCACAACAGACCCCGGGAACTACCGCCCCATTAGCCTGACGAGACTCGTCTGTAAGGCCATGGAACGTATCATCATGGAACTCATAAAAAAAGACATTGGAGGTCCCCAAACTCTGGACCCCACACAGTTTGAGTTTGTAAAAGGCAGATCATGTCTCCTAAACCTGACAGACTTCTTTCAAGTAGTCACCAAAGCCATAGATGAGGATAAGGTGGTTCACACAGCCTATCTAGATCTCGCCAAGGCATTCAACACCATCCCCCACTCTGAAATTATAGATAAACTCACTAAACTAGGTATAAATCCCTATGTCACGAGATGGGTTGCCAACTGGCTTACTGACAGAACCCACACCATGAAAGTAGCAAACTCCAAATCAGACTTCAGACCAGTGACAAGTGGAGTACCACAGGGTTCAGTCCTGGGTCCTCTCCTGTTTGGTATCTACTTCTCTGAAGTACAGGCTAACACAAAAGGCCTTTGGCTAACTAAATTCGCAGATGACTGCAAACTAGGAGCCATAATTGAAACTCCTAACGATGTGGACATCCTACAAAAAGGCCTCACTGAGACAGATGCCTGGTGTCAAAGACATGGTCTCAAGCTCAATGCCAAAAAGTGCATTGTCATTCTCTTTGGTAAAAACTCTGTATCCATGAACTACCACATAGGCGGTAGTCTACTTAACACCGAAAGTGTGATAAGAGACGTTGGAACACAGGTGGACAGTAGTCTCTCCTTTGATAATCACATCACCACAGTGGTCAGGAAATCCTTCTATGTGGCACACCTCATCACAAAAGGTTTCTCATCCAGAAAAAAAGCGGTCATTGTTCCCCTCTACTCATCACTCATTAGACCCATTATAGAGTACAACGCCCCTTTTGGTATGTACCTCAGAAGACATCTACAACAACTGGAAAGGCCGCAAAAATACCTTACAAAGAGGATTACTGGCCTCAAACAGATGCCTTACATAGACCATCTCAAAAAACTCCAGCTTTACTCCATCGCATATCGCCTACTCAGAAGCGATCTTTGCCTAACATACAAAGGTATGTCAAACCCAGAGCTGTTGGGCATGCTCCACTTAAAGAAATCCCAATCCCTCCGAGCTACACGCTCTAGGGACCTAAACCTTGTCACCACAATAAACAGAACATGCTGGAGGGATAGATTCCTGTCCCAGAGACTTCCCATACTCTGGAACAGACTACCTATCTATGTCAAACAGAGCTCCTCATTAGCACTCTTCAAGAAAAATCTTGATGATTGGATGGGTAATAGGAAATTCACCCTGGGGATCACTTCTGTGGTTCTGCTTGACAGGGGCACAGGAAAATAATTTTCTTGGGTGGCGAAAGCCAGGGTACCTTTTTGGCTAGGCTTGTATAGGCCCTAGGGCCAATAGCCTAGTACCTACCTATGAACCCATGAACAACATAATATACCTTATATGTAGCAGAACAAACATATGCAAAACCACTAACGATAAATCCTCTAGAAACACAAATCTCTCCCGAGGTCCTCAATACTTTACTCTGTAACTGTGACTGGACCCCCCTAAAACCCCTCCCACTTAACCAGGCTGTAGCATATTTCAACAAAGCATTTCTACAACACCTAGACACCGTCACTCCATTGCACAAAATCAAGGTTAGAACCTCTACAAACCACTGGCTCAGTAAAGAAACCAAACAGATCCACTAGTCCAGAGACACTGCCTGGCTTTACTATAAAAAAAACAAAGAAACACAAAGCCTAAGTACCAAGAACTGTGCAACCCTGCAAATAAAATGCATTAGGCTGGACAAAAAAATCCTACTACATGACATTACAAACTAAATAACAACACAACCCTCAAGGATTTTGGGAAAATGTAAACCAGCTACTAAAACCCACCCAAAAGGCTACCCCCAAAACAACCACTCCTGACACTGAAGTTCCCACTGAAACACAATTCAACTCCCGATTTGTGAACTCAATTCTATCTTTAGTAGAAATCAGATATCATGTATCTCACTGCATATTGAATTTATCCTATACATATTGTCACCTCTACTATTGTAAATGCCTACATTACTCTAGTAATACTGCTGTAATTTATTGTATTCTAATTACTTCCTGCTTTTTGAATAATCTTCTATTGAAATCCATTCATTTATTATGTATTAATATTGATTTTTAATTTTTAACTGTTTTTTAATTATTTTTTAATTTTTAAATGTTTTTTTAATTTTCAAGTGTTTTTTAATTTTTAATGTTTAAATTTTTATTTTTGTTTCACTGGAGCTTTTCTCCCTGGGCCTCTACTGAAAATGGAAATATATCCAGTTAGACTAGCCCGGTTAACAAATGTAAAATAAAATAAAATAAAATAAATAAATAAAATAAATAAATTTAGTATCACAGGACAGTTCCAATCTCACTACCCCCCCAACACAAATAACACTAATATAAGCTTTACCCTCAAAACAGTTTCCACCACTTCAATCAAAAGCATGCTCTAAAAACTTCATTAACAGCAGCCATCCTACTCCCCAGCTATTTCTTGAAACTCACAGCAGACACTATTACTATCCCAATCTTCCACTCTCATAAACAGATCAGTTGTTGAAAACCATGTGCCCAAACTCTGGAAAATATACTGTGTTAAACCCATACATAATGGTGGGACCTCCACTGAACTTAATAACTACAGACCAATTGCTTTACTCTTTCCCCTGGACAAAATCCTAGAAAAATGCATCCATACCCAAGTGCTAAAATATCTCCTAGACAGCAACATCCTGTCACTTACTCAACATGGTTTCAGACCTGCCCATAGTACCACTACAGCCCTCCTCTGCTTCACAGACACAGTAAACCACCTCAAAAATAAAGGCCTGCAGGTGTCAACTCTTTTTTTTGGATATGTCGAAAGCATTTGACACAGTCTCACACTAAATCCTGCTAAACAAACTAAACCAATATCACCTATTAAATTCCACCCTTACCTGGTTCCAAAGCTACTTAACTGACAGGTAACAAGCTGTGAAATGGGAAAATTCTTTCTCTCCTCAGCTGCCCATAACTATAGGAGTCCCACAGGGTTTTGTCTTAGGACCACTACTTTTCAGTTTTCACAAATGACCTCCATACCTTCACACAGCATGAATGTTATCATTCAGTATGCAGATGATGCTACCTTAATCTGTGCTGCACAAAACATTCCCACCCTTCTGCAAACAACTCAACTAGAATTCTCTGGCGTTGAAAACTACCTTACCAAAGCCCAACTTATCCTCAGTCCAAAGAAAACTCTGCTTATGATTATAACCAGTTCTAACAAAAACACTTATAACAGTCAATTCACTATCTACTCCACAAATGCTACTCCAGTCACTCCAGTGGCACAGGCTAAGCTATCGGGAATAACCATAGACTCCCACCTAAAATCTGATAGTCATCTCAACTTAACTATTAAAAAAATACATGCCAAACTGGGATCACTCTACCGTACCAAACCATTTCTTACCAATAACACAAGATCAGCCATTGCTCGCTCCCAACTTCTATCCACCCTACTCTATGCATCTCCCATTCTGACTAATCTCAACAAAACTGAACTAAGCAAAATGGAAGCCTGCTATAACAGAATTGCCCGCTTTGCTGCAAATTGCTCATATATAACTCATCACTGTATTGCTTTGAGACAGCTCCACTGGCTTGAACTGCCCAACCTCCTAACCTACAATCAGCTCTGCCTCTGTCATTCTATTACCTCCCCAATAAGTGTCCTGCCCTCAAAAGCCTAGTACAACATCACTCAGCCAAAAGGCCTGTTAGATCATCAAGCAAACTACTACTAGAAGTCACCAACAGCTTTGGAGACACACTATATAGTAATTCAGTGGCTAAAAAGTGGAACTCTCTCCCCACTAGTATACAAAACACATCGTCCAAGGCTTCCTTTAAAAACCTCATTAGGCAACATCTCAAGCAAAGTTGGCAGTGCCATGACTGCTCCTCAGGCTAGTGAAAGCAGGTAAGGTACACATACTAAACATAGAATACTTGATAATAGTTTTCACACTTACAAACACTGGCTAATGTACAATGTATGTACTGTACCTGTGTACTATATATGTATTCTACCTATGTTCCAAATTTCAGCTGTACACAACAAATCTATTAATTACTTTTATTTTTAAATTAATATTTTCTTGTTTGCTCTCTCCACTGTATCTGTTGATGTGCTGCATACCACTGTAAAAACATGTCTATTGTAATTTGTGTGTATACTGATCATATCTAAATATCTAAATGTATTCGTAATTTTTCTATGTGGAGCTTTTCTTCCCGACCCTCTGCTGAAAAAGGGCCTTTTTGTCTCAGTCATACACCCCGGTTAACAAATGTAAAATAAAATAAATCTATTTAAAACCATGCTTACACTTATGTACTGACATAAACCACTCTTGCAAGAAGGAATTAGATTACTTGACTTTTAAGACAATTCTTCTGTTTTTTTACTAGATGGATTGTACTTCCTGTTCCAAATGGAAAATAATTCACTTTTTTTCTATTAACCAGTGAAACTTCTTACATTCTGGCACTCAGTTTGCACGCTATCACATTGCAGCTTACATCAATGATGACCAAATATGTGCAGGGTCTAGACCATATTCATCATTTACTCACATATGAAGTTGTAATAATCCCCTCATCAAATGCTGACCATTTATTCTTTTCCTTGTAGTATCTACCATTTATTCTGTACTACAGATTAACACTAAGACATGAAACATAAGGGTCCAAGCCAGCTCTGTGGTGCAGAGAAATTAAGCTCTGATTACATCCCAGGTGTTTGGTTAGTGGCTGGGGCCCTAGAGAATTTAGTTGGGGTGGCTGGGATTGAGCAACCATTTTTGCCTCAGAGGCATCCACTAATACATCTCTGTGTATATCAGTGAACAGAAACATCATCTCCCTATGGGGACAGGCATGTTTGATTGTGTAGCTACTTGAATGTGCAAGAGCTTTCTCATACTTGCTTACAAAATATTGACAGTGATTCCTGGATGCATAAATTGATGCTCAAGTTATAAAAAAAGTGAGGTGTCTTGGATGGAGGTCACACTTCTTGTACCCAGAACCACAGTTATTATTAATTGAGGTGGGGAACAAAGTAGAGATTTTGCTGAAAAGAAGGGACTACATGGTCAAGTGGAGAAGACCCAACAAAGAAATAAATTCTAAGAGGAGTAGAACAATCTCATTTATTGTCTCTTAAGTATTAAGCCACCACAAGCTACATGAATATTTAAAATATTTGTGTCTCCTTCAACTGTTTGAAAATTCATGCCTAACACTGATGGTAATATAATTTTTGCATCCATATTTATGTGAAGACCACACCCCTTTTTATGGGGTTCTTCCCCACAACCCCAGTCTCTAAACATACTATCTCAGAGGTCATACCAACACAGAGGAAAAGGGAAAACATGTATTGACCTTTCTTGTGAGTTAGTGCAATCTGGAAAGTAGTGTATGTATAGGTATAGGGATAGATAGATAGATAGATAGATAGATAGATAGATAGATAGATAGATAGATAGATAGGAATGATAAGGGTGAGAGCAGAATTCAGACATTAGGGGATGAAAATGAATGTAGCCAAAATGTAAAAATGTAATTGGCTTTTACAGTTATCATCAGTCAGACAAGGTGGGGTGGGACAGCACGGTAGATGTGCTGGACTTTTGTGGGTTCAGTTCTGTGCACATCTAGCAGACTCAGTAAGTTTCTTCTCCTTGTTAAAATTCCTAGTCATTAATAAACCACGTTACAATATTAACACAAAATTAGATATATAACAGAAGTATTCAAATATGACATGACAACATTTATCTCATTAACCTCTCTTGTGCTAAAACCCATTTCCTCAAGGAAGTGACTAATGATTTTTCACAAGCTGTTGCATGACTTGAAAAACTCTTGACCAGAAAATATTGAAACTGTGCAAAATGTGTTACAAATATACCCATTCATGAATCACTAAATTATCAGTTCTCCACATTAGTGTCTTCCTACCTAGGAGTATTTACTGGGGAAGTTTTTCTTGTATAATTCTTACACAAGTTAGATTAGATGAAGTATGTAATTCAGTATTTGACTAGTGTTTGGGATGTACAGCTGCCACCAGCCACTTCTTAACATATGCGCTTGAAGGATCATTAAATGTAGTTTGGTCTTCTATGGAGCATACTAAGCTGTAGGAAACTTATCTTGCGTATTATTAAAACAAGTGGTACTTTTCAGTTTTCATCTTCTACCTAAAGATTTTCACTAAAACTCATTCACTGAAGTGGCACTTGACAAATATTACTGTGGTGAACAATTTTACTACCCATTATAAATTAATATTAATATGTGTATATGTGTGCATATGCATGGGTGTATGTAAAAAGCCTAACTCATGAACCTTCTTTTGGAAAATATGATATATTACAACATTATTTTACAGGCTGTTGATAAAGTGCACACAATAAATAAAAATAAATAAAAAATAAATAAAACATGTTAGCAGTTTGTGCTGTTTGGAGAGTAAACAATCACTATATGACCTATCTAGCTGTCCATTCACCTGTCTATCTATCCATCTGTCGAGAGAAATGATAGCATTCTTCATTGGGAATGACTATTTTGGGTTATTGCCCATGCCTGAAATATTTTTATGTAAGTGAAAAAAACTCAAAAAAGAAAAACAAATCAACCAATCAAATCATTCAGTCAATCCAACTGGTCTTTTAAATCACTTCAGTCGTTCCATACCTGATACCTCTCAACCTCTTAGAGTAAGAAATCTGGACAAAGCCATAAAAAAGTGATACAAATAGGGACATTTTTTTAAAATATTGCTCTAAGAAACTTAGAAAGTTGATAGAATAACAGGTTGCACATTAGCATGAATTTTCTGAAGGGAATGAAGTCTAAAACTCAAATGTCTGTCATTATTTTCTAACTTCAGTCTTTAATGATTTGCCACTAATTTGCCAGAAAACCACAAGTTCAGCTTCTAACAGTCTAAGAATCTCTCATGAAATATTACAGTTCTGCATAGGTTTTATTGATTTACTGTAGCTAAGGTTGCATAAATGTGCCAGCAAACTGTAATCGGTTTGGTGAAGCATCTAGCCCACCACAATTAATGAGGGCTGCAGTTTTTGCTTTGTACACTGTATGTCGCTCTTTGCCAACCTGATGAAATGTTTGTTTTCTGCTGAACCATATTATTAAGGGCCTCAGACGAGGTATAAAAGCAACTGCAGGGAAAATTTCTGTGACTAGCAGATGGGCGGGTTGTATGCAAGCCTTTCTTTTTCTCCAGATTCAGTCTGAAACTTTTTGCATAATCTGTACGGTAGCTAAATCTTGGTCCTGAAATGGATATTACGTCCAAGCCAGGGAGGAGGTGTTCCCAGCACCAATTATTTTTCTTCCTATTTTATACGTTTCAGTCCTTAACCTCGGCAGTCATACGGTATTCGGTCCCAGAAGAAATGGATCGTGGCTCTTTTGTTGGACATCTTGCAAACGACGTGGGCATACCTCGTACAGATGTGGCAGCTCGTCGGCTACGCATATCCTCATCATCAAAGAACCGATTTTTAAATATTAATTCTGAGACCGGAGATTTGTTCCTGACGGAGAGAATAGACAGGGAGGAAATGTGTGATAAAATGCCTTTGTGTCTTCTGATGTTTGAAGCTGTTGTTGAAAATCCACTGCAGATATTTGCCGGAGAAGTTGAAATTCAGGACATCAATGACAATCCCCCGGTGTTCCTTCACGACATCATTAAATTAAGTATCATTGAAATGACATCTCCTGGAGCCCGATTTAGGTTGGGTGAGGCGGAGGACCCCGATATTGGTGTAAATTCACTTCTCGACTATCAAATGAATCCTTCTGACTACTTCTACTTGCAAGTGACCGACAAAGAAAGCAGTCATTACATAGAGCTTGTTCTAAATAATACTTTAGATCACGAAACACACAGGGATCTCTTTCTTATCCTAACTGCAAAAGACAATGGGATCCCTAGGAGGTCTGGTACCTCACAGATACACATTAATGTTGTGGACGTCAATGACAACACACCTGAATTCAGTCAATCAGTTTATAAAACATCCCTGAAAGAAGGGTCACCAAAAGACACCTTAGTAGTTAAAGTAAGTGCCACAGACCGTGATGGAGGAGCTAATGGAGAGGTACGATATAGTTTCAAAAAAATAACTGAAACAGCCCGGTCTTTGTTTAGACTGGACCCAGTTAGTGGAGAAATACTTCTACAGGGGATTCTGGATTACGAAGAAACGAAATGGTTTGAAATTACTGTTGAGGCTAAAGACGGTGGTGGACTGACTGCCCACATTAAGGTACGTATCGACATTCTTGATGATAATGATAACGCACCTCAGATAATCGTTTCTTCGGTTTCTGATGAAATTTCGGAAGATGCTGTTCCTGGAACTGTTATTGCATTGATAAATATTGCTGACTTGGATTCCAGTGACAATGGTGAAACAAGCTGTCACATACAAGAAAATGTTCCATTTATGCTACAACCCTCGTACAAGAATTACTACACACTTAAGTTAAATGGATCACTTGATAGAGAAAAGGTTCCTGAATACAATATTACAATCACCGCTATTGATAAGGGCTCACCACCTCTTTCAGCAGTGAGGACCGTCAGCCTTAAGATTGTTGATATAAACGACAACACTCCCCAGTTTTCTAAAGCTACATACAATGTATATGTCAGGGAGAACAATCCTCCAGGATATGTAATCCACACAGTAGAGGCAAAAGATCCTGACTGGAAGCAAAATGCTCAGGTAACTTATTCCATTGTTCCTGGTTATGTTGGGGAGTCTCTGATCTCAACCTACGTCTCCATTAACCCAGATAACGGTAACGTTTATGCTTTGCGCTCTTTTGATTATGAGGCGTTTAGGGAGTTTTCTATGGTTGTTAAAGCCGTGGATGGTGGTTCCCCACCATTATCGGCAAACGCTACTGTGAATATTTTCATTCAGGACGAGAATGACAATTATCCTAAAATCCTGTACCCAATGTCAAGTGATGAAGCTCCTGTAGGAATCGAGATAGTACCACTTCTAGCGGATGCAAACTATCTGGTTACTAAAGTGGTAGCAGTGGATGCTGATTCTGGACAGAATGCTTGGCTTTCTTATCAATTGTTAAAGGCTACAGATCCTAGCCTTTTCAGTGTAGGGTATCACACTGGGGAAATTAGGACGTCACGCCCTGTTCTAGTAAAAGAACCAGTTAAACAAATTATTTATATCATCGTAAAAGACAACGGACAACCATCACATTCGTCTACAGCCAGTGTCACCATATTTGTTACAGACTCAGATAACTTCCCCCAACCACTTTTGGATGACATCAGACCATCAGAAAACAGAGAACAGGAGTCTAATCTGACTCTGTATTTGGTGATTTCTGTTATTTCTGTGTCTGCCTTGTTTCTTTGTTTCATAATAATTGTTTTTATTATCAAGTTTCAGAGATGGAGGCAGTCATCATTACTTAAGCCAGCATTTGTAGATTACAACCCTGAACACCCTTCAAACTGTGGTGAATCAGAACCCATGAGACATAGACATCCTCCTTACATACAGAGGGCTTACCTAACCTCTAATTCTGGAAGGAGTGAGTTTCAGTTTATGAGACCTTATGGACTTGATACAATGAATGGTAATACAGTCACTGTCAGTGATAAGTCAGAACCCAGTCCAGACAATGCATTTTATGGAGACAGCAATGCTATCTCCCAGGTGAGATCTTTTATAGAATAATTCCTTCCTTTAATGTTTATTATGGTTATTTCTTTTCCCTGCTAAAATAATGCCTTAGTGCTAATATTGTTTGAGTCGGGCATGTGTTTTGCTAAAGTTTCAAATAGGCATACTTCCTAGGCTGTTTTCTAGCTGCTCATGGCATTAGAAACTGTGGAAATAATACACTACAAAATGTTTTATATCAAGTATGTGTAATTATATTAACAATAAAAACAATTTAATTTACATCTAGTTATTAGTGTTTATTGTTTTGGGGCTTTACAGGTATCATACATCCTCAGTCTACATGGTAGATAAATCAGTTGTGGAATAAATTAAGTACATAATTTACTTGTTTTCATTTGTATTTTGTCATGTAAATTTGCATTACTGGTTTTATTGTAAGATACTTTTTAGGTTACACATCTACTTATTTATTTATTCTTTTGTTCATCCAGTGAGTGGGTTGATTCAGAAGGACCATTTTCCTCCTCCATCTGAAAAAAGTGCATTAACATTAAATTGAAAGTAATACACACAAATACATTTATC
Organism: Protopterus annectens; assembly: GCF_019279795.1. Classification (NCBI taxonomy): domain Eukaryota; kingdom Metazoa; phylum Chordata; order Ceratodontiformes; family Protopteridae; genus Protopterus; species Protopterus annectens. The sequence goes on from NC_056733.1 coordinate 1,097,027,403, forward strand.
TGGACAGTATACCATAGCATACAAGCACTATGACAAGAAGAACACAAGTACTTCTTAATTTGTTAATCACAGAGGAGAAAGGCAATTTTATTTCTCTAAGTAATCCCTACTGGATACTGTGACTGCCTTTTACTGGAACCAGACATAATCTCTAGATGTATCAGAGCATATATTTCAGAGTATCAGAGCATAAAATTAAAGTTTCTGTTTGCTCATTTTTATTTTACTGGTATACCTGAAATGCCTCTGTATTTGCATACATATGCCTGGATATGGTTTTGCATTGAGAGATTTAATTATAGCTGACCATTTAGATGCTATATTTAGATTCTACCTTAAAGCCTCACAATTTTCTTATGAAAGAATGAACCTTTCTTATTCTGCAAACAATTTTCATTTCAGATTACTGTGGTCATTTTAGGTATCTGAAAGAGAATGGACTTCAGAAATGAACGATGTTTATTCCCACTTACAGGGAAATATTTTTGCTGCCCTGTATAATATGCAACAGTGACACTAATTTAATACATTGCAGTTTAGTTGCATGCATTTTAAAATTAAAATGATTGGTATTTTATTAATAACACCAAGCTCTCATTAACTAAAATTACCAAGGATGAGCATGATGATAGATGAATCTTATTTTTTTAAGTAAACATTAGCAAAAATTCTTTAGACCTTCAATTATGAAATATCATTTAACATAAACAGAGTTAAATTATTTATGCTGAATATTTGTAAGAGAAAATGCTTTTTTTGGTGTCTTGATCATTCCCACTGTTGTTGAGTTGTACTCTTTCCAACAAAGAATATCATATTTTAAACCAGAATCCATTTTTAGAAGCAAATAACAAGAATATGTGATAATGTGATTGTTTTAGAACAAGCAGTAAAATGCAAAAATGTGTATGACAAAAGCAAGAAAAGTTTGTGGCCTGATGAAGGAAGCAATACATGAAGTATATTATTGTTTGCTTAGTTAAAAGATAAATCAGTAAGCAACTCAATGAACATAAAGAATAAAACTGGTGGTCCTAGCCTGCCATGGAAACTTAACTTTTTGTAGGTATAATTACCACTAATGTTATACTTTGATGTTATTAAGCATTAATACTTAAATGCATTTGCATGATATTATTGTTCATAGGTTCATAGGAAAGTAGTAGGCTAGGTTGATGTGGGCCATTTTAATTTAAATGAACCTATCCCATTTGGGTAGAGATTGGCCTCATCCATCTTATGGTCGATAATTAATTATTTATTTCCCCTAATGACAATAACTGGAATCATACTACAGATAATTTGAGGGGACCCATGTATAGGATAAAGCATTTAGGAGCTGCTTCCATCCATTAGTATTACATGGTGTAGTTCTGAGGTAGATTTTCTGTTTCCCATCCATAGATCCAAGTTGCGCTTAAGTATGGACAGGGATGAACTTTGTTTTACACCAGTGGGGATTCTGTTCCAGGACAGTGATATCCTCTACAAGATATACCTGTCCCTACAAACCATTCTGTTGATTTTGCAGAGGATCCCTAGAATGAGTATTTCTGATGAGATTTGACTTATTGATGTGTAGTAACTCTATCAGTATTGGGTCAGAGGATGCCTTGTATGCCAATGTATGTTGTAATGAGATATATCACTAAATATTTAATGCTATGACTTCATAGTAAGTAAAATATCTTTTGATTGCAATAGTAATTATAAAAAAAGAAATGTTTGTTAGATGATATGTTCTCTGACCATGTTATTCTTTTGTTAAGTAAATGGGTAGGCCCACTAGGCACAAATACCTTTCTACAGAGCTGACCTTAGAATGCTGTATAGACAGCTGATTTGCTAATAGTACTAGTTGGTACAAGTAGAGATAGAATGAAACATATTAATTCATTAACAAATCATAACCTTAACGGTATATATTGTATTTCAGTCAGATACTTAGTACATAATTCACTGAACACTTTTCATTGAAATTCGAAAAGATGGCAGAAGAAAGAAGGAGTACCAACAGTTTATATAAACAAATCATCTAAGATAAGGCAGATTATCTAATAATTATCATGTTATTAACCAATCAGGAATAGTGTAAAAGAGTGACAGAAACATCCAGTATGATATTAGGATTCACTATGATCTTGGAAACCTAAATTGAGATGCAAGTAGACAATGCTGCCTCTGGAAACAACTGGAATATTACATCCACATTTGTAGACTGTACAAAAGCAGGGACAAAACATGATGGCAAGAGTACAAATAAGCAAAATAATTACTAAAGTTCTGTAAGATTTATCTTATGAAGAAAACCTCAGTTGAGAAGGTCTGCATCTTCTTGTGGCTAGGAGGTTTGGGAAATATGTTATGGCTTACAAAGTGATCACTGGAGAACATGAAGGGACTGAGATGGAAATGAAGGCTAGGACAGCTAGGACAATGAGACTTGTGATGGAAGAACAATGCCATTTCTCTGAATATAGTGACCTTAGAGGACATTGACATTTTGGTTAAAAATAGTTCAAATTACAATTTGTTGAATTCCTCTAAAATTGCAGCTTCTGCATTTTACTAAGCATTTGTATTAGTACTATTAATTTTGTACTGTCACTATACATATAGAAGCTGCAAACAAGTTTTCTGGTACCACGGTGTGTGTTACACATATGTTAATGATCTCATAGTTTCAAGTTGATGACTACCCGTTGCAGTTATACCTACAAGTAAGTACTTCATAGTGTTTTTCCTCATATTAACATAGTTCTAATTAGTAGATGCACAGATTGAAGCTTTGAAAAAATTAATATTATGTTCTAACTCAGTGATGAGACAGTACTAAGGCTCTTATAAATCTGCATTTGTCTGTGCATAAAATAAATTTGAAACGTATGTTGAAAGACTCTATGAATTCAACTAGGGTCAACAAATGCGTTCCAAAATCTAATGCTATACCATGATCTTGGAGTTTCTGACATTGTCTGAACTGGATTTATGAATTAGTGAATTTCAAAGGTTTAACAGTTTTATAGCTATAATAAAGCAGTGGTCGATGCTTTAGTACAGTGGTGCACAACGTCCAGCCCAGGGACCAAATCCATCCCTCCACACAACGCCATCTGGCCCCCAGAGAATAACCACAAAATTTAAAAAAAGTGAAAAAGTACTATGCCTTACTCCAGTCATACAAACTTTCCAGCACATGCTTACTTACCTAATTGACTGCAGTTGTACACACCTCTAATTTTAGCCGAGGAAGTTAACTATTCTTTGTTGTTTATAACTTATAGTCTGTAAACAGTAGCAACTTTTGCAAGAGTTTGTAATAAGTCATGGCTACAAGCCAGAATCAGGTTAAATGCAAAGATGATGTAGAAAACAGGCAATTTCATGACTGCTGTCTTAAGTAAAAATGCCAGTCACCTGTACCTATTGTTAACTCATAATGACTTACTATGTTTTGAGGTGGCCCGCAGATGCATTAAGAATTTGTGTAGTGGCCCTCCCCACAAAAAGGTTGTGCACCACTGCTTTAGAAGAATTGAAGGAGAAAATATTTTTTTCATACTTAGAATGATAATGGTTCAGTGATGATAAAATATAATAATGGCATATTAAACTGAAGGATGAATTAAACTGAACTCTGCTTAACATTTGAGTACAATAGCTGATCACTATTTGATCATTTGATCGACAAGTCTGATACAGAAGGGTTTTATTCTGTTTAAGATATGCAACTATTTAGATGTGCAGATTTGTAGAAATCTATGCTTAGTATTCATCAACTCCATTAGAACCTGTACTTGCCACTGTGAGGCCAAATGTATGCAGCTATTGCTGTTTTACGGAAGCCACATAACATTTCTTTGAATTTCTACTGAAACCTTTAGTCACTGACACTTTGGGTATATAAGGTATTAAGCATTTTCTCAGAGACTGCATGGCATCAAATTGTTGTCTACTAATAAATTGGCTATGTTTGACATTTCAGGTTGAATAGCATTGTGCATGAGGATGCAATTCAGGGGAATAGGTAATTGCTTTATGTGTTTAAATAAGTATAACTTCAGAAATGATACTAGTGCAGAATGAGTTTTTCACTCATGGTATGTTTTCTTTTAATATGAAAAAAGTGTGTTACAGGCAATTATGTGGTACAGCCATGGGACTTTCCCATGACCCCAACATATACCAGTACATATCTAGTATGTAAAGAATTTATGAGTTTTGTGCAGTTATGATTTATTTAAAATAAAGTTTACAATTATAGATTGCCTTGAGCATTAGTTTCTCTTTTATGCAGGCTATATAGATGAATGGGATTATTTCACAGAGGCATTAATTGGGTGTCAACTTTGCATTTAGTTTAGCATGACTTTCACAACCGAATTTGTAGTTTTCTTTTTAGAGAGAAATACTTATAAAGCGAGGTAAAAATGTTTGACATTAGTTGCCATCCTACTGTATTTCTAAAACACACTTAAAAGTTATTATAGATATTTAGGAATACTTCAAATGCATCTAGAAATGGAACAAGCCTTTACTAATTTAAAATAAAACATTACCGTTTGAACACTGTAAATAAACAGGGAAGAAAGAGTGCCCTGTATGGGTGAAGTACTTCAAATCTTGTACAATTTATCTGTTTCTTCAGCATCTGCTGTTATTTATATGCATTCAAGTCTGAATTTATATTATGGTCGTATCATTTTATTGCCCTATCTTCCGTATTAATGTTTCTAAGTGCTAAAAGTCTTTGCTCTCCCATACTTGTATGCACATTGTCTGTCCTTTTTAATGACTACAGTTGTAGTATTTGTTCTTATTGTCTGGGGGATTACTCATCCCAATAGTCCACTGAAAATGGGACCTCCAAGATGGACTTCTTTTTTTTTTAATCCCCAGTTAAGAAATTTCAAATAAATACACAGCCAAATCTATGGTTGTTTATAGAATAACAGAGAATATAAATTAGTTAGAAGCAGGATAAACCAACACACAGCTGAGTATTCCAGATGAATTATTTATTAAAAGGTTAGTGCTTTTACGATCAAAATGACCACTTCCTCAGACCATTAACAGTAGTTCACATAGCATGGTATTTTAAATAAAAACAGCCTATCAAAAACAATCAATACATTTAAATAATCCAAGCACAATAACATAATAATCATTCAGTCCATAGTAACCAAAAAATAAACATCATAATGAGGCACTGATGCAACCTATCAAGGATAGTTCACATATTAACTTTAACATTCATGGTATGTTGCTTTCGTTCATTAACATGCACTGTTTACATCCGATCTGGAATTTTCAGAAAGGGAATGTCATGTTAAATACAATGCAAACTGCATTAAGCCTCTACTAATTAGAGCAAACCATATTCATTGTATTTCACTGTACATTACAATGCAAAATGTTGGCAACATTTGCCATATGTGAAGCATCTTATTAGCGTATAGTTAAATTGATTAAAAGTTGTGTAATCTGTAGCAGAATATATGTAAAAACACAATTAGGTGGTATAAATCAATCACAGTGCATCTAAGCAAAAAACTAGTAACTTTAAAATGATACAAGTGCAGGCTTATGGCATAATAAAACTGTTTTAACCAATCAACAGCACTTTACAAATTAGCATTGGTCAGTCACAATGTGTAGCTTTTATTCATTGAAATACAATGTATTCATCCAGTCTGAAACGTTAAGAAAGTGAATGTTATGTTAAAGTACAACACAACCTGTCACAAAGCCCTCTACAAACTATAGCAAGCAAAATCATGTGTCATCATCATCATTGTGAGGTGTTTGTGCCATATGTCACAATCAAAACAACTTGTTAGGGCTTAATAATATATCACAACATGCTGAATAATCTATAACAAAATATATAAAAAACCCTACATATAAATTATATAAATCAAAAACACTGTAGCTGTCAATATTCCTCTAAAATATAGTGGACAAATAACATTGCAATAGGATCATAGGAAGTTACTAGGCTATTGGCCCTGAGGCCCTTCATAGGATCATAGGAAGTTACTAGGCTATTGGCCCTGAGGCCCTTCATAGGATCATAGGAAGTTACTAGGCTATTGGCTCTGAGGCCCCTCATAGGATCATAGGAAGTTACTAGGCTATTGACCCAGAGGCCCTTACAAGTGTAGCCAAGAATTTAGCCCATGTTCTGACAAGTCAGCACACAATGCCCCTGTCCAGCAGGGACACAGGTGGAATTATAGGGAAAAACTTGGATATCCTATACCTGAACCCAGGACCATCAGGACTATAGCCCTACACATACAAGTGCTGCTACAGGAATAGTCATATGTGAAGCTCCATTCACAAAACCACACAACACAAACTTGTTTAGGTAAAGTCAAAGCACCAATCCCATGTATGACACCTCTCAATAAAATATCAAGAGGAACACACAGCAAAATGCTAACCAGTCATGGTGCAGTGCTATTACTCATTTGATCTCAACTCAGTCTGCCACCAACACATTAAAACATGGTGTTAATTAAATATCTAAACAACAATGAATGTAACTCACTTAAAATAAATTGCCCTTGTTCAATACAGATTCTTTCAATATGAAAAAACAAAAAATAAACAGTGAATTTCGGCATCATTAAAACCTATCAAAGGTATTCTCAGCATTAAGATAACCAATCATGGTACATTGCATTTTTCCAATCAGGGACATCCAAGAGGTATACATCATAATACAGATCCACTACGATCTATCAGATAATTCATATGCATTAGTGTGGACACTATAAAAAAACAGTCTTACAAGATGTGTTTACATTATAATCTAAATAAAATATTTAGATTATAATGTAAACACTGTAAATGCATCTTGTAAGACTGTTTTTATAGATATCCTTTTATACAGTATTATTTTTTACCTGCTGCCTTAGTGATGGCAAACATTTCATATATTTTTATGAATGAGGAAACACACTATGGTTGGTCCATAAACTAATGAGCAAATTCTGCAACACTGGTGGGGCACTAGACACCACGGATAACTCTTTACACCATGTTTTAAAGACACTTAAGAAAATAATATCACAAAGTTTGAAAGAGGCAATGAGGGTGGAACAGAAGACACCAGGGATAACTGTTACAACCTGGCTTTTAGGCATTTAAAAAGATTCAAATGTTGTACTCTCTTACATCACAAAGAGGATATTAGTTCTCTGTGCCACCACTGGACACAAAGGATACTGTAAAAACTTGCCTCAGTATTTTATTAAAAAAATTTAAACTAAAAAGGGGGAAACAGTTTTCAAACCTTGACACAGAAAGCAGTAGCATTAACTCAATATGCTTAGTGATCAGTTAGCGTAGCAACTTTTCTTTTACATAATACATATGAAACTCTAATTTCTGGCAATATTCAGTGACTGCAACAGTTCATGAGATATGAATAACAGGGCACGTATAACCGGAAATTGCAGGTGTGTTGTTTAAAATCAGGGACAAGTAGATTAGAGGGATAGACGTGTGTCTGTGTGGAGATGCTTCAGGATATAGCTGGAAGAAACACTAAATGATACCAGGGATTTTTTTAAATATACATTGGAGCCACTTAAAATGTTAATAGACCAACAGGTCTGGCATTACAATTCCCTTTATGAACACTAAGGAGAAAGAAACTTTAATGTCTGGCCTTATTGACTGAATGTAAGGATCATTGTTTGTTAGTAAAAGGACAAAAAAAAAAGAGACCTTGGGATGTTCTGTCAAACTAGGGACAAGTGAGGTGTGTGTGTGTGTGTGTGTGTGTGTGTGTGTGTGTGTGTGTGTGTGTGTGTGTGTGTGTGTGTGTGTGTGTGTGTGTGTGTGTGTGTGTGTGTGTGTGTGTGTGTGTGTGTGTGTGTGTGTGTGTGTGTGTGTGTGTGTGTGTGTGTGTGTGTGTGTGTGTGTGTGTGTGTGTGTGTGTGTGTGTGTGTGTGTGTGTGTGTGTGTGTGTGTGTGTGTGTGTGTGTGTTGGCATATCAGGTCAGATGGACTTGTTGCACATGATTGATTACTTAATGTTTACCATGGCATTATCATGGCATTCTCTCAAAGCAGGATAGAGTATCTGGATGTTCAAATTATATATCTGAGATTATATACTTTGAAAGATGTACAGAAAGATGTATACACCTGTATCTAATGTAATGTTGGCGTAGCTATTGGCACTTCAGTGCAGGATAGTGCTAAGTTGTACTCTCAGTAGTTAAGAGATTCAGAATCATGCAAACTAGCAGATAATGAGGTATTTTCTTCCATACAGCTAATATGTCACTGAATTGCATTTCTGTGCACCCTGTAAACAGCTGTTACTACAAGTGTGGTGTTCACCATGAACCTAAACACATGATCTTATCCTGCCGCTAACATATTTGGCAAGAGCATTTGTGGGCAATCTCACCCTTATACCATATAGATGTTCCCTTATCCTATTCCTGAACATCCTGTCAGTCTTCCCAACATAGAAGGACCGACAGGTGTCACACACAGCAAGATATACCACATGTGGGGTGGCACAGTCTGCCATAGAGGTGAAAATATAGCTTTGTCCTGTGTCGGGATGGGTGAACTTTCCACTGGAATCTATGTAGCCACAAAAATTACAGTGTCCACAAGGGTATGTGCCTGAATCCAACTCATGTTACTGTTTGTCAAAAGGTTGACATAGAATCCTTTTTAAATTTAGCTTGTTCTTAAACCTAAATTTTGGTCGATCACCTACAATATTCCTAATATCAGGGTCAGTAGTTAACACCCCCCAATTCTTACTAATCACCTCATATACATTTCTATTATCCATAATATAAAACATGGGTGTCCTAATCTCAGGAGAATGTACCTCAGGGCTATCTTGTACCTCATATACCATCCTGTTACAAAAATATGGGCTAGCTCTCCCCATCTAAGGGAATCCAGTTCATATAGTCCTTCCTCTATTTCAACTTGACTGTAACCTTGCTTCTCAAATCTCTCTTTTAAGCCACTCAATTCAGAGTGGTATCCCTCATCTGAGGCATTGAGTCAGGATACACGCATTCCTTGTCCTTTAACAACATTCTTAAATATGTAATGGGGGTGCATACTGCGCCTATGTAACAGGGTGTTTCTATGACATCTTTTTCTGTATACACCTGTAGTGATAAGTCCACTATCTAATCTTTCAGTATAGACATCCAGATACTCTATCCTGCTTTGAGAGAATGCCATGGTAAACCTTAAGTAATCAGTCATCCTGTTCATGTGCATAACAAATGTATTCAACTGATCCATATCCCCAGTTCAGATAAAAAAGATATCATCCACAGTGATGATAAAAGGAGACATATCTCCTGAAGGCATCCATAGAGAACAACTTATCCTCTTCTCAGAGTGCCAGAAACATGTTGGCGTAGCTATTGGCACAGGACATGCCCATAGCACACCATCCTGCTGTAAATACATAACCTGGTCAAAGAGGAAGACGCTGTTCTCAAGGATGACCTCCAGGAAGAGACAAATCAGATCTATATGTATCTCTCCATAATCACTATATCTACTCAGGTATTGTTTAATTAGTGAAACTGTATAAATCCATAAGGAACTGTTTAGTATCCCTAAGAACCACTGAATTGTAATCCAGCACCGGTGGAAGGAACCTTTCCACATAAAGTGTAAACAGTTCAGTGCACCAACCCCTGCTGGATACAGTCGGTCTCATGGGGGGGATTATTCCCATTTTTTTGGATCTTGGATAATCCCTGTATAATAGGTAATAGAGGATTCTCCACTTCTAAAAATTTAAACAGTTCCGAAGTTAATTGGTCACTTTTGACCATATCATCCAACATCACATTAATCCTATTTTTTAGGGCATTGACTTTATCTGCACTTGTTGTATTTTTTGGCTTTTCCCAGTTAGGGGTCACCACAGCGGAACTCTGGTCCGCTAATGATTGGCAGTAGATTTTTACGTACCGAGTTGCCAGCCCTGATGCACAACCTTCAACAAAGGTACGCCCATTCACACATATCTCCACACAGAAGATGCTTTAGCTGAGAATCAAACAGGACAACGTCTTACTGTGAGGTGACAACGTTACTGCAGCACCACCACCGCAGTTTCTGATGACAGTATAATACCGTATATCACTACGCATAGCCTTCATGGAACACTGATAATCATCCATGTCCATAATTACTGCCAGACCACCCTTGTCAGCTGGTAATGGTATTCTGTGTACCCACATCATTGGATGCCTGCATATCGACTGTACAAACCTGCACCACATTACTCACCACAGGTTTAGAAACTTGTGCTACAGTCACATTTCTATTATAACCAGTGCCAATATTATTAGAAATAAAATCTGTATTAACTCAAGGCAAAGCACCAACTTCAATTCCCTGGCCATTGCATCTGTCAATGTCCCCAGCTCTAGGCCAAGTAAATACATGGCCCAGCTGAAAGTCTTTGGTGTCTCTGTCAATTTTCCCCCTTTTTTGTTGGAGAAGTCTCCTTTCATACACTATAATTCCATCTAACAAACCATCCATCATATGGTCTACAGCACCCTTAGAGAATTTAGTGATACAGGGCTGCCTATTATTCCATAATAGATACTCTCAGGCTTTCTTCCTCGGGTTTGAAGAAGCCGACTAATAAATGCAGATATTTGGTGCTTACCTCTAGGTTGAGCTGCTGCCATCTGGCCAGGAGATCCAGATACTGGATGCCATACGCTGGCATCTTTAAGATGCATAGTCCCCTGGGTACTATCTTCCTTTTCAGACAAACCTCAAAATGTTGCCTTTGGGTTTGCAACAGCTTGAGTTTCAAAAAATCAGCTTCTAGTTTGTGAATCACATTCCTTAGGTTCTCCGCCTCTACTGTGTCCTCAAAGGACGCCATCTCACCGGAACTGACCTCATACAGGAGGAGAGTGTTGCTTTCATTCCTCATACACACATTCAATCTGTCCAAAAGGTTCTCACTATTCCACACAGACCTGATTGGTCTATAATCCAATTCGATGTTTTGTATGGATCCTTCTGCCATGTCCCCACAGAGTGTAATAAGAAATAAGAATAAAAAAACAAAGCCACAGAACACTCCTTGGGGTAAATGTCCCACTGCAGGTATTAAAGATGATAATAATAGTGAGTATAGTCCAAACAGTGGTAACAAACATGCAGAGCCAAAGAATGTCACCAGAAACAGTCCGTAAAATAAAAGTAGTTCTTTAATGTATACACTGGTGAGTGCCATCAACAGAATAACATGGTGTAATTCACTGCTCTATTATATTATGGTTCAACCAATCAGAGCATTTAATCAATTAATCAATTTTCAAATATATAAAGAGACATCTCCCTAATAAATAAAAAAATACATATCCTACAGCATAAAATGAACTATATATATAATTTCAGAAAGGGCTTTAAAGAGGCTCTTTCATTGAGATCTCTACCCCTAATAGCCCTATATCTCACATGTGGTATTGTATGTGACATGGTGATAGATACTGTAAAGGCCCCATGTCTGAGGAGGGGACATTAGAAATTGCACTGAGGGGAGGAAGTGAAATGGATTTTGAGATTTAGGGCTGATAGAGGTAGAGGTCTCAATGAAATAGCCTCTTTAAAGCACTTTGTGAAATCCAGAAGCTTGCACGTTGGTTAAATGTATTTATTTTAACCAATAAAGGTTATGAAATGCTTATATTAACACCATGCATAAATATAGAGTTCATAAGATTACATGGCTTAATACTGTCATAAACTGTTCTTTATAATTTTGTTTTTTATCTATATATTTACATTTTTGCTGCTATGAATATATATATATATATATATATATATATATATATATATATATATGTACAGTTCATTTTATGCTGTAGGATATGTATATTTTTATTTATTAGGAAGATGGCTCTTTATATATTTGAAAATTGATTTAATTGATTGAATGTTCTGACTGGTTGAACCATAATATAATAGAGCAGAGAATTACACCATGTTATTCTGTTGATGGTCTGAAGAAGCTATAAGTGAAAGCACTCACCAGTGTACACATTAAAAAGCTACTTTTATTTTACGGACTGTTTCTGGCAACATTCTTTGGCTCTGCATGTTTCTTACTACTGCTTGGACTATACTTGCTATTATTATCGTCTTTAATACCTGTAGTGGGACATTTACCCTAAGGAGTGTTATGTAATTTATTTTTTCACTTAAATGATGGTATTCTTTTACCTTTCCAGTTTCCAGTACTGATTTCCATGTCTGTTACCATAAAAAGGCACATTGTTTTTTGAATACATGTTGGAACAGGACTATTAAATACAATTAACCACTTGCTTAAATGAAACATATTAGACCACAGTGTTTTCATGAACTTTATTTTTCTCCAAAATCATTAAGACCTTCAAAAGTATAAAACATGTTTACAATCTGCAGTAATCATTCCACCACATCTCCAACATTAATATTACTGATTGTTATAGATGTTGTTTAGTTTATGTAGAATGAAGAACAGCTTATGGATATATTCCCAAAATAATATCTTATAGAACCGTGAAGAGGTTGTTAAACTTAAAGATTTTCATATCAGTTCTTTAATGACATAATCTAAATCATTGTGTCTTCCATGTATTTCAAATACCAATCTTGTGTTTTGCTATTAAAAGTTAATGTTACTTTGTACAGTTTCAACAGTATTTTATTGGAATCCAATTTTTCACCTGCAATGATTTATATCCAGTAATTGAGTAAAGAAGGATATTTTTCCCATCACTGCTAGGTGTTGTATTCAATTTTGTAATTTTGAATTAAATTCCAATATTTGAATTTACGTTATAAGTACTAATTATTTTGTCTGAAGTGAGCAATTTATTTCCATTCAAATATCCAGACTGAAAATCTAGTTTCCCATTCTTTATATTTATCATCATAAATATGCTTTATCCATCAGAAACAGAAGGCATAATGCAGCGGGAAATGTAGTAAATAACTAACTTTTGAATTTTGAGTGATTATAGATATTCTTTTAATTTACATTAGAAAATTATCAATAAATATCAAAAGAATGTGAAATTCCCCCTATGGTTAAATAAGTAATCCTTTAATAGCCAATCCTTTAATAGCCAAATTCAATTCTCATCAACTAAAATTAGTTAACAAGTGATAATATTTTCACATTTGATTTAAGAAGTATGATCCCATGCATATCTTCCCAACTAGCTTCATAATGTGGATCTAACCAATTAGTTATTTTTAAGAATTAGGCTATTGAATAGGTTTCTATATCTGGTAACTCAGTACCTGTCTTTCATTATAGTTTATTATGCTATCTAAATGGATATTTGGATGCTATAAAAAATTTTAAATAATTTATTATACTTATTTTGAATTAGTTCATTTGGATCTATATAAACTGCTTGTGTTTATATATATATATATATATATATATATATATATATATATATATATATATATATATATATATATATATATATGCAAATTCCCTATCTATTTTCTAATGCCTGTATTCATTGTATTGTATACTGTCAAATAAATAAAATATATAAATATATATATATATATATATATATATATATATATATATATATCAATTTATGAAGTAAGATCATTTGATCAATTGTAAATTATCATCAAAAGAAAATAATAGTTATTCCATTTTCTATGGAAACTGAAAATCTTGAATTAATCTCTTATATTTAAGGTGCATCCATCCATCGACAACCTCTTTTTTTTCCATTTTTGCACATGGGGTTGGGTGTCACTTCAGTAGTGACAGTCACCTAGAGCCAAAGCTTATACTGTCAGGTGGCTAACCCTGCTGCAGAATTAAGATGCATAATATATTTTAAATTAATTACCATAATACCTAATATTTAATGTATGTGTTGCTCTAATTCAAACTGTGATGCTGATTTATGTTTTGTATACCATTATGGTTAATTAGTATTACTCTTGTTTTATTAGAATTAAAACTTATTTTTGGTACTTTTTAGAAACTCATGGATTCTTGCATAAATGACAAATTATATTAATATTATTTAATGTTAAAAGAAATTATCTGCAAATTTAGTTTTAAATTGTGGCATGTGTGTGATCAGAATTCTTTTTATTTGTTTTATTTATTTGCTTATTTATTTATCTTATAATGTTTGTAAGTGGTTCAATTGCTAAATTAGTTTGTAGTAGAGATAAAACACATTATTGTTTTGTTCATTTCTCAGTTTTTATTCCTTGTAACAATTAAGAACCTACATTTTGTAATATGCAGAATTAGTATAGAGAGTGTTAAAAAATAATAAATATGTCTGAGAATCCATCAACTGTTAGAGTTTTAAATAAATATTTCCAGTTCAAGGAATCAAATGCTTTTCCTGTACCTAAACAAATTATAATTATCTCTATATTATCTTTTTAAAATAATCGGTTAATGTAATTACTTTTATGTTATTGTGTGTTGCCTTTTAAACATAGATCCTGCCTGATTTTATTAATTAACTCTTGTAAACTGCATATCTTTGATTAAAATTTACACACATAATTTATAACCAACATTCAGCAAATATACTGGCCTGTATGAGCTTCACAATTCTGAGTTTTTCTCTTGTTTCAAAATAGGAGAGATGATAGCATATTTCCATTAGGAAGGAATGTTATTGTTAATGTGAGTTAGATCAAAGCCATCTTCAAAAGATTGTTAATATTCTGAGGTAATACTGTATAAACCTCTAGCATCAACCCATTTAAACCTGGTACTTTATTTTCTTTAAAGGCCTAATCTCTTCTTTTGCTTCTGTTAATGACATTGATTTCAGAAATAATTTGTTCTCTTTTTAAAAAATCTACCGGAAGTAATTTATTTCAAAAACTTATACACCTGAGTAATATAAAGGTTTGAACCCTTTAAATTGTTTACCTCTTCATAGTGTCTGTAAAATTTCCATATTATATCCACTAAATTTGAAGACTTCTTTTTACTTTCAGAATTTGATGAAATAAAACTTTTAATTTATGTTGTTTTATTTATACATTTAGATTTACTTGCCAGTCTCTACAGACCTTTGGGGAAATTAGCATATGGTTGCAACATAGCTTTCTTTAGGGCTATTGCCAATTTATAGTTTGAAATATTTTGGTATCCTTTCTTTCATTCTTTGATCCAAGAAACTTTTCTTTTATCTCCTTTATATAGTTCCAGTTTTGTCTTATAAACCTACTCCTGAATTGTATTTAATTATTCCTCCCACTTGTTCATCTTTTTATATACCAGGCTTTGATCCTACCAAATAAAAATATTTTCATTTAGTCCAATAAGATAACCATATCCATATCCACCATCCCATTATTATTTGCTTTGTATCAATTACACACAGTAACCAATCTTTAGAAATCTTTCAGTTTAGTCCTATATGCAGGAATTTACATGAACACCAGTACTTTTTTTAGTTTTATTTGTCAATCAACTATTATAGTGTTGTCTGAGACTGAACATAATGTCATCCTTCTCCACTTTAGTAGTCATTTCCATAGAAACATATATTCTGTATATTTTTGTTTGTGTACCAAAAGCAAAGGAATAATGAGTATAAAATAAAGTATCTGGATCAACAAATTTCATTAGATCTTTTAAGGTTAAATTCTGAGTCCACTGTTGCAGTGTCTTTGCATCTACAAAGATGTTATGCCTTTATTCCTAAAATTAATTCAATGTCACTTCCTACACTCAAATCACCTTCCGTGTTAATGATTATTTTCTAAAGTTTATGTAACTTTTAAAAACTCATTTCTGTGATCCAGTAAACATTTACCATCATAAAAAAGTTTTCCTTCCATACTTTAAAGTTACAATAGATAACATGCATCTAGAATTAGAGAGTAAATGCAGAGTATTGGCCATAATGGAAATTTTCCCAATACAACAACATTTATCTTCTTTTCTTATGAAAAGAATATATAAATATCTCAAAATGCAAATGTTGTAAGCTGTGTTTGAGTTTCTTATAAAATAGGTTCATAGGAGGTTACTACACTAGCAGCCATAGAGTCTTTACAGTCCTAGCCATGTTAATCCCAAGTATCCCCATTTGTTCTTTTTGGGTAGTTCACAGAACAAATATATGAACACAGTGGGTATGTGATCAACATCCGCTACCCCTGTCCATGAGGGACGTGGGTGCCACCCCATGGATGAATTTGCAGTCTCCCATCCAGTTATCTAGGTTGCATTTGAATATGGTAAGTGAGGAGCTCTGTTTTACATGAATAGGAAGTCTATTCCAGAGAAGCAGCAGTCTCTGGGAGACATATCTATCTCCAGAATGTTCTGTTAATGTCACAGGCTAAGTTGAGATCCCTAGAGTGAGTGACTCTTGTGTCATTTAACTGCAGGTGTGCAATATTTCCATTAGGGCAGGGTTGGCAGTTGCCCCATACGCCAGGCCAAGTTGACTCCCAGCAGCCTATAAGATGCAGAGTAAAGTTATAGGGCTTTCAACCTGTCCACATAGTTCACAATTTGGAGTCCCTGTATTTTCTTAGTGAGGAATCTCTGAGGTCTCTCCAGCTGCTGCAGGTGTCTGATGAGGTACATGCAAAGGGTGCATTATACTCTATTAGTGTTTTGATGAGGGTCAAGTACAATGGAGTTATAACATCCCTTGACCTGGATGCTATGCCCTTGCTTATAAGGTGCGCTACATAAAAGGCTTTCCCTACCACCGTGTAAACTTGGTGCTTGAAGTTCAGATTGCTGTCAACCTGTGTTCCTTTGTACCACTGGGTTGGAACTCAGTGGGGGTGCTTCCAATATTGTAATTTGTAGGAAATTCTGTTTTGCAAAAGGGAAAAATAATGCATTTTTTGCATTTAGTTTTAGACCATGGTTTTGGCACCAATTATTCATTTGTATTATCCCTTCTTGTAATATGTTGACATCTTTGTGGGATTGAATGATTGCTCCCAGTTTTCCATCATCAGCAAACTTGGTGAGCCAGAAGCCATCTACTTTGGCATGGATGTCTGAGAAATAGATGACAAACAGTAAAGGGCCCAGCAGGGACCCCTGTAGTACTCCACTGGTGATGGGTCTACTGGTGGAGGTGAAGTCAACAATTTTGACAAAGTGTTTTGTATCGTTGAGCTAACTGGCTACTCATCTAGTAATCCCCAGCTGGGAGAGTTTCTCAATGATGTCAGAATGTGGGATTGTGTAGAAAGCCTTGGCAAGGTTGAGACAGGCTACATGCACTGCCTTACCTTTGTCCATGGCACTGGTGGCATTCTCAAAGAAGCCAACCAGGTTTAATAAGCATGAACTACCCTTTACAAAGTGAAACTGGGTTGGTTCCATCATTTGGAGGCTGCCTATGACCTTCAAGGTAATTCATAATAATTCTTTCCACAACCTTGCAGATCAGGCTAATTAGACTTATGGGTCTGTAGTTCCCAGGGTCAGCTGATGGCTCCTCTTTGTGCAGGGGGATTACTGCTGCTGTTTTCCATTCTGCAAGAACATAGCCAGCTCTCAAGCTATGATTAAAGGGAATTCCAAGTGGGTCAGCTGGTCTTGTTTTAGATTGTTTAGTAAACAACCTGGAATATTATCTGGTCCCACTGAGGATGTGTTTTTGTCCTTGGTGAGTGCAGAGATGACCTGTTCTTTAGAGATACTAGACAGAGGGCTGGTGTCAAGTATGCTTTGGGATATGGTAGGTGGGGATAGGTGGCTGAAGTTTGCACTGAATCTGTCAGCTAGCAGTTTGGTGATATCTTCCAGTGTAGTATGAGTGATCCCATCTACAACCAGTTTGGCATATAGCTAGGCATTTTCTTTTAGACCTCGGATGTAGTTAAAGAATGCCATATTATTATCCTTGGCTAGGGATGTGGTTTTAGTTTCATAATTTGCTTTAGAAGACTTTATAAGATTTCTGATTTTCTTGTTTAGGCTTAGGAGGGAACTCTTCCTCTGCAGAGTGATATCCCTCTTGCTTTTAGGAA
The DNA here is from genome assembly GCF_019279795.1 of Protopterus annectens. Lineage (NCBI taxonomy): Eukaryota > Metazoa > Chordata > Ceratodontiformes > Protopteridae > Protopterus > Protopterus annectens. Next base: position 1,097,045,448 of record NC_056733.1, read on the forward strand.
ACAGTTTCTTCCTCTTGTTATACAATCTCTTTATACCTGAAGTCCACCATGGTGGCTTGTTTTTACGGGAAGATCTGGTTTTCATCTGGTCAGCTACAGCAGAGTTTATGCAGTTACTTAAGTGTTTGTAGATGGCATTTGCGTACACTTCTGCACAGTGATCATTGATGCCTGCAATTGCGGGTGGCATGAAACGTTTTATACCATTGCTTAGTAGACTATAGTTAGCTTTGGTAAAGTTTTTTATAATTTTTGTTCCTGTGAGGATGTCAGGTAGTTACTTCAAATGAGACAGATATGTGGTCTGACCTAACCAGGAAGGGAATCACACATGGTGAAGTACAGTGACCCCCCCCCCCATGTTGGTGAGTACTACTTCCAGAACATTAGAGCCTTTAGTGGGGGTGCAGAATAGCTGTTCCTGAGCATTTGTATTAACAAAGTCTGGGAACTTCTAGGTGAGCTTGTTTTTGCTCATGTATATCCCCAGTCTATGAAAGGATAGTTGAAATCTTCCATGACTAAGGTGTTGGGCTGTATAACAAGGGATTCCAGTAAATTGAGGTAGGTGGTGTGTTTATCCTGGTTCATGGTGGGGGGATCTATAGTTAGCAATGATGTGGTATGGTACTTTTCCAATAATTAATTGGATATGGAGTACTTCAAGAGAGCCATGCTGTTAGGCAGCTGACTGTGACCTTCTTTTTGTCCAGTCTGGTGAGGGGGATATCTATGTGTCTCACTGTGGAGTTGCCTATGACCAAGGCATTTGATGTGTTTTGCCTTAGCGGCTTATTTGTTGAGGCACAGGTATGTGTCTTGATATGTGTAGTGGTTTCTTTTTGCTTAGTGGTGAGTGTGGGTGGTGTGCATTTAGGAGGTGTCTGTTCTTTTGCTAGGCTTTTAGTGAGTACCTTCACATATGTGGCTTTATGTGTCATGACCTTATTTTGTGTGAGAAGTAAGATGTGCATGAGAGGTGAAGCGTGTGTGCTGACAACCTGTTTGATATCTAGTTTGTTTTTACATGAGAGAATTCACTCCAATTCAACAGTGTATTTGCTTCTTTCACATAGAGTGTTAGTTTGCTTTAGGAATAAATGGTTGTCACTATACATGAAGCAATTGCTACATTGCCTCAAGATGCCCATATCAATCAAGCTTGCAGGAGAAATAATGGGAAACTGCCTGTGCATTGTGGCAAGATTTTTTTGAATGTGGTATTTGGGAAGAAAGTGGGTTAGCTGAACTTAAGACTTTGGCTTAACTACTGGGCTATAAAAAGACAGATGGAATCTGCTCTGGCTACTTGAATTAAAGTTTTAATAAACCACAACCAAAGTTTAGCGCTTTTGTTCCAGCAATGGAACTTCCTCAGAACAGTATCAATTACATAACTAACACATTATATATTCAAACAGACCTATCAAAAGCATGATAAAAATCACATTATACAAAACCATAAAAGACTGATATTACATAATTCCTTAACTTTAAAACTGATGCTATACAGCACCCATTATTTAAACCAGGAGGGATCAAAGCATTAAGTCTAATTTGCCATTTTAATTATTGCTCACTAAGGTGTGCGTCAGTCACTTTCCCTTGAATATCCTTTTTAACCTGCTAAATAGCCAAAAAACTGAAGGAATGTGTAGCATTGGCCATGACATGTCTATACAAGGCATTAGTTGTTTTTTTTTTCTTTTTAATACCTGCATTGTACTCATAAATATGATCCTTTAATTTCCGAGAAGTTTTCCTCATATAAAATGAAGGACACTGTAAACACATTAGAGGTAATACAATAAAAATGTCCATTCACATTATCATTTTTTTCCAATGATTTTGAATTTGTCAGTGTCTGTTATATACTAACATTGTGTGCAGTGACCATATTCCTTATCAGGGGTCTATGAAAGGTCTTATTTTCTATTAAATACTTCAATGGCCTATCCTTTCTGTAAATAATAGTTGGTCTCGGTCCAAATTTCTTCCAAAGCATAGGATCTTTTATAAGTAATGTCCAATTTTTATTGATTACAGTGGCTATTAATGGACTGCCCAACATGTAAGTAGTAACAAAGGAGTGTTTCATCATTTTGTTATTACTATCATCCACCCCAATGGGTCCTCTCTATTAAATCTACTACTACCATCTAAAATGGCAGAATAAATACCCAGATTTCTTTTAACCATTACCTCATATTTTGTATCTTCCAAGAAACTGACTGAGTAACCTCTACTTAAAAACATATCCATTAATTTATTACATTCAGAATAGAAGATGTCAATGTCTGAAATATTAGCAAGACTAACCAATTGTCTTTTCACTACTGACTTTTTTTGATGTTGTGGATGCCAACTTGAGTAATGTAAGTTCAAATGGAGTGTTATGTTTCTTCCATTTAATGCAAGCCCACCTTTTCCAACAATTACTTACACTGGCATCCACAACATCAGAAAATGTCAGTAGTGAAAGGACAATTGGTTAGGCTTGCTCATATGATATCAGACATTGACATCTTCTATTCTGAATGTAATAAATTAATGGATATGTTTTTAAGTAGAGGTTGCCCAGTTGGTTTCTTGCAAGATATAAAATCTGAGGCAATGGTTAAAAGAAATTTGGGTATTTATTCCCCCATTTTAGATGGTAGTACTAGATTTAATAGAGAGGACCCATTGAGGGTGGATGATAGTAATAACAAAATGATGAAACACTCCTTTGTTACTACTTACACATTGGACAGTCCAGTAATAGCCACTGTAGTCAATAAAAATTGGCCATTACTTATAACGGATCCTATGCTTTTGGAGAAATTTAGACCGAGACCTACTATTATTTACAGAAAGGATAGGTCATTGAAGTATTTAATAGAAAATAAGACATTTCATAGACCCCTGATAAGGAATGGTACTTTTAAATGTGGTCGAAGTACACAATGTAAGTATATAACAGAGACTGACAAATTCAAAATCACAGGAAAAGATCCTAACGTGAATGGACATTTTTATTGTATTACCTCTAATTTTGTATACTTAGCCCAGTGTTTACAATGTCCTTCATTTTATAATGGGAAAACTTCTCCAAAATTAAAGGATCATATTTAAGAGCACAATGCAGACATTAAAGCAAACAAAAAAAAAAACAACTAATGCCTTTTATAGGCATATCATGGCCAATGCTACACATTCCTTTGTTTTTTTGGATATTCAGAAGGTTAAAAAGGATATTCAAGGTAAATTGACTGATGCACACCTTAGTGAGCAAGAATTAAAATGGCAAATTAGACTTAATGTTTTGGCCCCTCCTGGTTTAAATGATGGGTGCTGTATAGCATCAGTTTTAAAGTTAAAGAATGATGTAATGTAAGTCTTTTATGGTTTTGTATCATGTGATTTTTATCTTGTTATTGATAGGTCAGTTTGAATATATAATGTGGTAATTATGTAATTGATACTGTTCTGAGGAAGTTCCATTGTGGAACGAAAGCGCTAAACTTTGGTTGTGGTTTATTAAAACTTTAATTCAAGTAGCCTGAGTGGATTCCATCTGTCTTTTTATTTTCTTCAAGTTTGTATATTTGTTACTTATTAACTAGTGGGCTAGTTTGATATGGAGTAGAGTGGTAGTGGGTATATTGTAGGTTGAGTGTGATAAGAGTGAGAACGCTGCTTACAGCTCAACTGAGTTGCCCTTTGCTCCGCAGGGGCTCTTGGAAAGTTTCTAGGGAAAAATAATGTTTCGAGATGTTTGTATCTATACAAGGAACTGCTAAACCCCATTGGTGGTGCACAGCAATGATCAAATGCAAGGCTTATTATATACAGGTGAATTTGAACAGTTTTTAATACAACTACCAATGGGAAATACCCAAACTGAGCCTTTCTTCAGCGGTCCCTGACTCAGATGGGTCCTTAGCTACACATTTCTGCTACAAGGGTGCAGGAAGGCCTTCTTAACAGTCTAAATTCAGCAAGTCTTAAACTAGCCTATGCTATATAGGGCAATGAAAGGCAATTTCAAAGTGCAGAGCAAAAAGCAGTTGTTGTTGTGTCTTTCGGCTTTTCCCGGTTAGGGGTTGCCACAGCAGAACTCAGTTACAAACAGCAAAAATGAAGCAGTAATTCAATTAAATACAGTTAACAAAGTACAGTGCTGGCTTAAATATACTTATTTTTCATTTTTTTTCAGGGGATGCCTTGGATTTCAGGGCAGATGTACTCCAGACCTCTGACTAAAGTTGCCAAATGTTGAGTAGCTCTAGTAAACTGAGTGCAACCCTGCACAAATGCAGGCCTATTTAAACAGTTTTTAACACAACTACCAATGGGAAAGCCCCAAACCGAACCTATCTCCAGCAATCCCCAACTCAGATGGGTCCTGAGCTACACACTTTTGCCACAAGGGTGCAGGAAGGCCTTCTTAATGTAAGGTAGCTGGTTAAAGAGCATAGTCATAAAAACAGTCTAGATTCAGCAAATCAGAATCTAGTGTATGTTATGTAAGGCAAGGAAAAACAATTTCTAGATGGGAAGGAGTAGGGGAGAGCCACTTAAAGGTCAAAGTGAGAATGTTTAATAGTATACTATTAAATAACCTGCAGTGGTACCACCCTCTGCACAAAGTGTCAGCTCTTAGAGCATCTGTGAGCAGTGGGAGACTATAGAGAGAATTTTTCTATAGAGGATTTTAAACTGGACAGGTTTGCTTTTATACCAGCAGGATGAAAGACTTGCAAAGTTAAACCCTTAGGCCAATCAGATAAAAACACAATAAGCTTTTGACCAGTAGCTTCCAGTTTGGATGGGTTAAATTCAACTCTCTACTCCCACTAGAGTGTACAAGAACCCTCCTAATGTAAAATTAACTGTTTTTAGTGCAAGAGCAGTAACAAATGCTTTACAACAGACGTCAGAATTCCTGTCATATCAGGAATCCTTGGAAATAAATTCACTAGCCCTGAGAAATGTTCACAACACACAAAAACTTTACAAAACTTAGAAATATTTTGGCAGACTCGGGAGAACTTTGGCAAACTCAGAACAGTTTTTCAGTATCATAGGAGGTTAGGAAATATCAGAATACTGTATAAACAATTTGAATGCAGTACAGTAACAAACAGATGGAGTGTCCCTAAATGCAGGCTGAAACACAGTGATAAATTCAGCCAAATAAATAAATGCAGCACACAGGTGTTAAATAGCACTGAAACAGAACAAGTACAAAAAAGTATATCAGTTTTGTAGGTCCAGATGGTTTTAGAAGCAATCCAAGTCTTGTAGTCACATGTGTCCAAGCCAGGCACAAGGAAGCTCTAATTATTTCAACAAACCTCTCATTTTATACCACAGTTTATGGCACTGATATTTAAGAAGAGACACCCAAGACTTGTCATATGTAGCAATTAGTTTAGAAATACAACTCTTAATTTTTCCAAAAAAAATCCTGTATTTATTTTACAAGACACATTAAATATGTCTCTATTTACTACCCTTAACAAACCAAATTCAAGAAAACATCTCAAAAAGCAATATTTTTCCTAATTACAAAAAAATCTAAACAAATATAATAAAGCCTGGTTTAACCTTAAAAATGTATCCTTTCACTGGAAAATGCATTTTGGTGTATTGTTTAATCTGCTTAACCAGACATACATCTATTTTCCTACTAATCTATTAATTTAACTTCATATCTGTCTTCCTAAAGTCACATTTCATTTGAAATAAAGAAACTTGTAAATTTTCAAGATAAACACTCACTCCAACAGACTTGAATAACAAATGACTCTTCCTTTACTTTTTATCTATTTTTCCTTTTTTTGTCATTTCCTTTCCTTTTCCTTCATATTTTCCTTTTCTTTTCCCTTAAACTTGTGGAATACAGATAGATAGACAGACAGACAGAAAAATATTTGCACTGTTTATGCATCTAATCTTCATTACTTCAAAAAAAATTCTTCTGTCATTGTTAGAATGTGAATATCATCACTCTCTACAATTACCCTTGTTTACATCAGTATAACCTTGTTTAGTCACAAAAATACTTTTACCATGATATATGGAATGAGTAGGGATGCAGCTGACCTCTTCATGCACCATGTGAAATCTTGTTTTGAGTCTTTTGCACTATACATCTCTAATTGTTGTTTGTATTTGATTGGTTTAAACCTTACCAGTTTACATTTATTTTCATTTTAGAGGCCTTAACAGCTTACAAGCTTTAGGCACATTATTTATTAACTGTCATCAAAGGACTATACTTCTTGTGATTTGAAACAATGTAATTAGGAATTTTGTTAAATTTTAAGGATTTTTGTTTTTTTCTTTAATTCCAAGGACTGTTTGTTATAACACTTCTTGATTACATATGCAGTTTACTTTAACAGATACTTATTTCTTTATTCTATTTTTAAAATGAATAAAACAACATCTGGAACTCTGTTTTGTTTTCACATGTTACTGAGCATGCTATCAGGCTGTTCAAATCACAAATGTATTGTGATGTCATTTTTATGACAGTCCTGTTAATATAAGTAGGAAAATTAACCACAACTTATTTTAATAATTGTATTATTAATTAGTTTTTCATAACCTGTGAAATAGGCCTTATTTTATTGGAAGTACACTTTGTGCAGTTGACGTTTACTTTATTTTGATGTACTGTAGAGTACATGGCTGATTTATTATTTTTGTATCCTTTGTCTGCCTTTCTGCCTGCCAGCTGTCTGTCTACCAACACCCACCTATTTACTCTGCATTACCCAGGAGAAAACCATCAAACAGGCAGCCATGAGATGTATTTCTAGTTTCTGTTCTAACATCTCCCCTGGCAGCTGATGTGAAGGCCTGCTAAGCCTTCCACTCTAGGTAAGTTTGTTCTTCTCCATGCCTAATGAAGGCTGTCCAATGGACACAACTTGGCAGGGAGAATCACATATCTGACCTAAGTGCTGCATAGTTTACACCTCTCTTTCTAGTAAATGTCAGCATTGCAGTGGACTGTATTAGATCCCTTCCTCTAGCATGGGTGACCCACTTCCCACCTCCAGATCCTCTGCAACAAAGCCACTAATCATTCTCATATTGTCTGGGTCATAGTGAGGCCTTTATCTTGCTGCACCTTGAAGATGGCATATTCTTCCTTTATTATTCGTTGCTGTATTATTTCCTGTAAAGATATGTTTTAGAAGTTATTCATGGTAAGAAATGTGTATATTTATTGACTTTTCTGCAAATACTTTCTCACGAATCATAGTAAATACAAGGTAACTGAGTCCTGTGACCATGTACGCTTGTCAGCTACCACCCGCTTTATCTACTCTTCATTTTTAAGGAGGGTTAGGACAGTCAAGCCAGGGGAAAATTTAAGAATATCCATACAATCACACAGTTTCTCTTTGAAGGAAGATGAGTCACACTGCTTGATTTGGATTGGGAGTCTATTCCAGAGGTAAGAAAGGCACTTAATGAAGCTATTTCTCTTCCATGTTTTATTTATTTGCTGAAGAAAACTTACTTGTGGGAATATTTTATTTGTGGAGATACAAGAGATTCAGGAACACTGGGTCCCTAATAGTATAAAAGTCAAGACAGAGATCTCACCTCTGAAGTCTATAAGATACTGAATAAAGGGACAGTGCTTCCAGTCTTTTCTATAGCTTGGATGTTTTAAGTCATTGATTTTCTTAGTCATAGCATCTGGGGTTTTTCTACTTGCACAATTTGTTTAGTGAGGTACATCTCAAAAGAGTCATTGTATTCAATAAATGATCTGTCAAATGCTGACTATAAGGGTAAAATGACCTCTAGCTCTGGATGATATTCATTTGGAAATTAGCTGCACTACATAGAAGGACTTTCTGAGTACTGTTGTTACATGATTATCAAAGTTGAGAGAATTATCAACCCAAGTTTCAAGGTCTCTAATAAATTCTCATTTTGAAATGGAGTGTTATCAAAGTTGTATGCTGGGCTGTTTACCAAATATGACAATACTGCACATGTTTTGCATTTAACTTTAACTGGTTTTAGTACACTAGGTATCTGAGTGCAAATTGCTGCTGAAGGGCATTGGTGTTAAATTAGGACTTGGAAATTACTCTAGATTTATAGTCATCTGAAAATTTGGTTCATGGTCTGGGGATAAGAAAAGTAAATGACAAAAAAAGCCAGTACTGATCCCTGTGGCGCACCACTGATCACCTTCATACTATCAGAACAGGAACCAGTGACTAACACAATGTGAGTCTATTAGAAAATTTGCTATCCTTCTTAGTAAATGGGGATCTATTTGTAATACATTAAGCTAACTAACTATGATAGTTTGGAGAATGATGTCAAATATCTTTGCTAGATGAAGGTATGCTGTGCGGACGCCATGGTCACTGTCAACAGCCTATGTTAGCCTTTTGAAGAAGTTAACCAGACAGGAGCTACCCTTGACAAAGCCAAACTGCTGTGGGTCTTGCTTGATGATATATGTAATTTCATAGTTTATCAGGTCAGTTATAATGTTACATGGCTTCAAAAATAAGGTTTGGCAGGCTGCTGGGTCTGTATTTCCTGGGGTCAATGTTGGGGCCACCCTTGTGGAGTGGCATCAGTATTATCATCTGCCAACCAATTTTAGTTGATGAAGGAACATTGTTTCAATGCAATCACTGCCTGAATTACTCATGTAAAAATTGCTGTATTTACAAAGAAGAGTTGAAAAGACAGCACCTATAAGATACTAACATTTATGGATATTTATATACACTATTTTTTATGAATACATAGTTTTCCCTCCCCACTGACAACAGATCTTTTGCAGAAGGCATTAATAGCATATCCAGAGAAATTCATCCAACAAATATGGAAGCAATGTTCACACCTGTCACAATATCAAAAGCTGCTATGTTAAAATCAAACTATAATAAAAGAGTTGGTGTGCAGCTTTTCATCATGAGTTCACTATAAAACTGTCATAATCAGAAACTTAAGTGAATAGCCCAAAAGTAAAAATTAGAAACAAATTACTAGAATTGATGTTAGCACTCTCACTATTTCTACTATTGAAAGTTCCTCTAAAACTGAAGTTACACTGTTGGCTGATGATTCTATCTGAAAAAAAATGTTTTCTCCATTTCTGAAAACATTGAGCAATGAATGGATTACATTATCTTCTTTGTTTGCATTAAAATATCCCTCTCTTTCCTCAATGAAACTTCTTTTGGTGGGGGGCCAAGCCCTACCTACAACCCCATGTGACAGGCAAGCCACCCATACCCCCAAACCTATATATACCAACTCTGAGAATGCCATACCTTGAAGAAAAATGAATATTCCAAGACATGGCATCTCAGACTTACTACATGCAAGCCCAATCTTTTTGGCATTCAGTGTCCACATTTTGGGACTCAGCCTAGCAGGTCCCAACATTTTGAAGAGGTTACTCGAAAAGCACTCTCCATTCTTATTTTAAAATTTTCATACAAGAAAAGGCTGTACTATATTTAATTAGATCATTCATTCTTCAGGATTAGTTGCTTGTTAATATATAGAAGTCTTAATATTTATTAACTGGTTTTATGAATGGGACCTAAAGAGAACAAAATTCCTTTTCAGGGTTAAGGAAGAAATTACACTGAACCCATATTATTATGACTTTGATTAATTCCATGTGAGTTTAAAAGAAGAAATATTGTTTGTGACTAAAATTAAAAGGATTTCACTTCCTTGTTTTTAAAAATCTATCTCATGTACTTGATCTAAACATACTGTACACCGAATAGTTCTCTGAATATTTCTTGAAAATGACATAAAATTAATACCCATTTGGGGTAAGCTTCAATTCATTTTACAAAATTTAATGAATTTATGGTTGATATTTTAAAACTGAATTCTGGACCACTGAATGCATTACTTTATATGTTTAACTTACTATCTGGATAGTAGCTCAAAAGGTATATTTTTTGTCTTTGTCTTAATTTAGTTGTAGCTCACTGAAAGATTGGCTGTGCAACCCTTACTGTAGACCTGATGAGTTACTCTTGTTTAAAGCCAACCTATTAGCCTTCTGTTGTAGGTCACGTAATGTAAACCAGTGATGTTGTCAATTTTTAGATTATCTTAGAAAAGCTAGATTCATCTGTCCATCTGTCACTGTAAGTCATTATTGCCCATGAACTGACAGGGAAAACAATTCAGGTTTTACTGTTAATCATTTTTTTAACCAAGTTGGTGAAATAACTTCAGTCAGTCTGATACAAAACTGGGGATATGTACTTGATTTTGGTATGCTGCAGCAGTCCTGATTAACTGCCTAAATTTACCTTTCTTCTTGTGAGGCTTCCCTGTGGGTGTCCTGTTGAACACCAAGTCAAGGGCTTCAGCACATCAGTTTTACCATTCCTTGACAGTGTTTTTAATTTTTTTTTTTTTGATGGGAGGGAAAGAATGTTATTGTTCTCACCCTTTCCTGTTGTTTCTCCTTTCTGCAGGTTTGTGGCATTAGTATATGAAGCAGCCACTCTCAGAAGATGAGGTACACCAGGATAATTGAAGCAAAAAATATGTTTTAATACAATTAAGTGCTTCATCTATATACAAGTTAAATCAGACTTTATCAGAAACTATTAAAAATAGCACGAGTGTCCCTATGTAAAGCCATTCAAATGATCACAACAGCTGACCCATCTTCCCTAAAGATAAATACATGCTTAAAAACTTTAACAAAATATGGATATATATTCAGTCAACCATGAGTGTAAATAACACCAGAAATACGTAAGTATATATAAAAAAACCTAATTTGAATTATGTTAAAATTAATTGTAATGACGAAACATTATATAATGATTGTTAATGTATGCTTATAAATCTTTTTCTTCCAACAATAGCTAACTGACATTCCAAAGCCGGTACCCATCCAAACACTAAACAGAGCTGCTTAGCTTTAGAAATCAAACTTCATTAAGCAACTTGTTTTTATTTTACAAATTGGCTGGCCCCAACCTCAAAACACTGGCACTAGAGATTGCATCATGAATGCCAGGAGGTTGAGTTGCATTCAGTGGTATCTGCTCCTTAGTTCCTTTTATTTTAATGTGTTTTCCCAACCTCCTCCTCTAGAATAAAAATCAACTTTGTCTATATTAAAAAAATATTTTGATGTTTTGACATTGAGTGGAATGCTTATAAAGTACATTACTAAAACTTTTCTTTGTTATGTCATTCTTATATTCATATAAACTATAGTTTATCTGCTGCTCTGTTTTACCCACTTAGAAGACATCTCAAGAGAGGCAGCATACTGAGCAAATTATGACTTTAATTTTACAATTATGTGCTTCAAGGAAATACATAATCTGTGGGTGGTTGGATATAATTACATTTGTACATTGATGAATATATTTTCAATATTTACATGCACCGCACACACTTTGACAGTTTTCCCTCATTAGACACCATTAAGATCTGTTATTTGCTCTTTTCAAAAATTTCTTTCAAAATCATGCCCCCCTTACAGACAAATCTTGAGCCTGTTGCTAAAATCTTAGTGTTGACATCTCTTATCACTGCATTATTTCATTTTTTCTAATAATGTTGTCACTATGGTGTTTGCTTAACTTGGCATACTTGGAATAACCACAGTGTTAGAAAAATTGTTGTTGTTTTTATTTATTGTCCTTGGACTAACTTTAATATTGCTTAATAAAGGGGAAGGTTTTTATTCCTACATTCCACTATTTCCATACATACCTGTTCTATGAGTTTGTGCAAATAATCCATTGCAATAAACATGTGTTTCATTTTTACCAGGCTGTTCCAAGAACACTTGGTCTTCACTCATTAGCCTTAATAAACTAATCATTTGTCCTTTTATTAGGTTCTTTTTCTGTCATGTAGAGTGGCTACCAGAAAAATATAGAAAGGAGATGGAATAAGTTAGTTTTCTATATACAGAGGAACAGGGTCTTCTGTTTTCCATGTTTTTTTTATATTGTATTACATTCACATAATTAATTTTAGCTTTAGATGTATTGTATACAAATTTTAAAATTGACATAGTAGTTTCTAAACAAGCAAAGAAAATTCTGCTAAAACTATTTAATTTCCTGACCACATTAAAAGACGTCATCAAAAATCTTAAATATAATTTGATGTGGAGTTTGTAAGGTGAATGAATATATAAGTGCTTTCCCATTCCCATAGTTCCATATTGGCTTATGCAGCCCCCATGGCCACACCTTATATCTGATGGTAACATTTCCCCTCAAAATAAAATAGTTATAATCTACAACAATTGAATGAACCGTTCAACAAGTCTAATATAAATGTCTGTTAAGTTCTTGTCACAACTTATATCTTCAGAAAATAATTCCATACCTATGTTTCTTGGTATTATTGTGAATAGATGTTGTACATCTCCTGTTCATAGGGTCATAGATTAGTACTAGGCTAACTGCCCTTGTGAGACATTTTAAGCCTAGTCAATTATTCCCTGTGAGACTCAAACCCTGTATGTTGGGTTTGTAAGGCAAACACCTTAACCATTAGGCCACCCTCCCAACCCTGTCACCAACAAAATATCATGGTCATATTCTACTTTCTTAATATGTTGTAGAAAATACCAAGATTCCCTTAATATGTATTCACTATGTCTGAAAATTATTTTACCTTCTTGTCTATTAACTTAGGAAGAGGTTCAGTCTTTAATCCAGAAACAGAGACAATGGGTCTTAATGAGGAAGGGGCTATCTGTGCATTTACATTTCTTTGATATCCCAAAAATGGCTGAAATAATTGGTGATTTTACTTTCAAGAAATTGTATAATCTAATGTCTATTATTTTTTCTAAGATTAGATCATCCAACAAACAATCCATAGTCTTACAGGAAATGTTAATCTCATTTCTTGATGATTTTTGCTAAAAATGGTATCTGCCATCATACGGTCAATTCTGCTGATGTAATCAATACAATCCATTAGGACCACACCTTTCCCCTTATCTAGGCTTCATGATTCTTACTGATTTGTTGATTGTTAATTCATTCAAAACTTGATTTTCTTTTATTGCTAAGTTATGAAACCTCTTTTTTGACAATTCTGTAGATGTTCATAAATCTGCTTCACAATTCTTCTCAAAATGTGCTAATATAAGATGTAAAGGTGGAGTGATCATACTCTTCCTTGCTAGTCCTGTACTGCAAGGTGTTGTACATCCATTGTAAGTGAGGCTAAGATTTAATTTTCTAAAATAATTTGAGTTCCAAAAGTAGCTCCACAATGATAAATCTGGGGTGGGAACAAAAGTAAAGCCTTTTTAAATAACTTATGAGGCGGTGAAGGTATAGTTGATACACTGTGATTAAATATGTAAAAGTCTTCATAATGAAGAATGGATACCTTTTACATAACCTTTTTTCCCTCCTGTTGGCTTACTATCCATGATGTTGTGTGGTAGATTGATGGTGGTTCATAAATTATTTATATATGGTTCCCTTCTTGGCATTGTTTCTCTTGTATTCTTTCTGATCTTTGTAATGCAGGAAACTCGTACAAATTACCCAAAGTAGGTATCTTCCACCTTGTCCAATGTTCATTTTGTGCTTTCCATACTGCAGTTGTAACAGGAGGAGCAGTATATGCATTACCCTCTTCATAGCTTTTCTTATCCCTTTCAATTTTCTCAGTTTTTGTTGTTGAATAACATTGGCTTGTTTGTCATTTTCTTGTAAAAATATTATTATTATATTTATCTTTCAAAGAGGGGAAAATTAGCTCATTGGTGATAGAGTTGTCTAGACAATGTATTTCTTTTTCGAAAGTTTCCATTTTTCATTGTTTACTGAAACCATAATGGTTAATACTGTCAAACTGGTTCTGTCATACAGTTCTGTGATTCTTTGTAATACACTGAGTCTCCTGACACACTAAAAGTTATTTTTCTGTATTCAGAGTTCCTTTTCTACACTTTTTATCTTTTTTACATTCTCTTTAGCAATGATTGTCTATTTGTAGGGACCGGTATTTAAACATTTTCTGTACCTGATCAATTTGTTTAGTTACAGTGTCCTGTGTAAGTACTGCACTAGCCTTAAAATTGATTTTTTTCAACCAAAAGTCCAATGGTTCAACACAATTGTAGGTGATATTAACATTACTGTTTTCACATCTTACCTCACTGGTGGATGGTGAAATTGTTTGCTGCAAGTGGTTAGGTTCCAAAATATGTATGTTTAAATCCCTGTTATATTAAGTAACAGTAAAGGTAGTCCAAAGACCCTAAAGCAAAACAATAGCAACATTTTTTCTAACACTGTGGTTGTTCCCATTTTGACTATTGGGGCAAATTCTATAGTAACAGAAATTATTAGAAAAAATAAGAAGAATGTGGTGATATGAGATACCAACACTAAGATTTTAAGAACAAGCCCTAGACTTGTGTGCAAGAAAGCATAAATTTGAAAATATTTTTTTTGAAATGAAGAAAACAGACATCAATTGCTTCTAATAAGGAAAAAATGTCAACATTTGGTGCATGTAAATATTGCAAATATATTCATGAACACCCATATGTAATTGTAGTCAACCACCAACAGACTATATCCAGCCTAAAGCATGTAATTGCAAAACTAAAGCCAAAGTTTACTTAGCAAGCTGCCTCTGCTGTAGAGCTTTCTATGTGGGTAAAACAGAGAGGCAAATAGCCAAAGAATGTATGAGCATTAGAATAATATAAAAAAGAAAGTTATTAGTAATGCACTTTATAAACATTCCACTCAGTGTGAGAACTTCAAAAGTTTTTTATTATAGACAAAGTTGATATTTCTCCTTGAGGAGGGAGGTGAGAAAACACATTTGAATATAAGGAACTAAGGTTGCAGCTGCTTTTGAATGCAGTTCAACCTCCTGGCATTAATGGTGCAATCTCTACTGCTATTGTTTTGAGGTTGGGGCAGCCATGTTGTAAAATAAAAACAAGGTGCTTGATCTCATTTGATTTCAAAAGCTAAGCAGTGTCAGCCCTTGTTAGTGATTGGATAGGTAACTGTTTTGGAATGTCAGTTTGTTATTGTTGCATGAAAAAGTTATTTAAATGCGTACATTTTTCTATCATTTTATAATGCTGTATCATTGCAATCCATTTAAACATAATTCATGTTTTTTTTTTTTTGCACATACTTGTGCATTTTTATTGTTATTCACTCTCATGAGAAACTGAATATATATCCACATTTTCTTAAAGTCTTTTAACATGTATTTCTGTTTAAAAAGAATGGTCAGGGGTCATGTGATCATTTGAATTGCTTTAAACAGAGCACTTAGTGCTGTTTTTAACATATTCTGATGAAGTCTGATTTAACTTGTATACAGACAAAAGTGCATAATCTTAATAAAATGTATTTTTCTTGGATTATCCTGGTGCATTTCATCTTGACAGCATGGTTCTATACACTAACAGCACAATCCTAGAGAAAGAAGAAGTACCAGGAAATGGGAGCAACAGCACTCTTTCTCTTCCATTAAAAGAATGAAAAACACTGTCAGGGTATGGCAAAACTGATGAATTGCAACTCTTGACTTATGGGTCAGCAGGACTCCTGCAGGGAAACCTCACAAGAAGAAAGGTGGATTTAAGCTGTTAACTATATCAGGACTGCTTCAGGATACCAAATCAAGTACCCCTACCCAATTTTCTAACAGACTGGCTAAAGTTATTTCACCATATTGATTAAAAATTGATTATAAGTAAAACTTGAATTTTTTCCCTGTCATTTGCTGGGTAGTAATCATCTGTGGGGATAGATGGACTAATGAAACTAATGTTTCTAAGCTAAACTAAAAGTTGGCAACATCCTTTGCAGCTTACATTAGGTGACATACAGCAGAAGGCTAATATATTGTCCTTAAACAGGAGTAACTCGTTAACTGAATTAAGACAAACAAAAATAATTCACCACCTTCAACTTTTGAGTTGCTTTACACCAGTTACATAAGATGGGTTTTGAAAAAAGGAAGTGAAAGCCTTTTTAATTTTGGTCCCAAAGAATATTCTTTCTTTAAAACTCACATTGGATTGATCAAAGTCAAAATAATATGAGGTCAGTGTCATTTCTTCCTGCACCCCAAAATGACTATTTTATCTTTAGGATCCATTCATAAAACCAGGCCATAAATATTAAAACTCCTATATATTAACAAGCAACTTAATCCTCCAGAATGATATATTTAATTAAATATAGTGTACCCTTGTCTTATTTGTAATTTTATAATAAGAATGGGAAGTCTTTTTGTCTTACTACATTGAGTTCAGATAAATTGTTTACCTTTATGTGAAGTACTACAGCATCCTAAATCTGAAACAGAGTGACGGATTTATTTATCATTAAGGAAAGAGAGGAAGATTTTAACCCAAACTAAGCAGACGCAGCAATCCTTTCATTACTTAACTTTTAGGTTGCTGTACCTCATGAGAATGCAAACCCCAGCTGCAATGGCCTGATATATTGGAATAGGTGCTGAAATTGATTCAGATCATGTCTAGAATTGGAGAAAAGGAATAACTATTTATAATATGTATAGCAGAGATTACTTATCTCTGAGTAATTAACTATCAGTCTTACAATATTTTTGTTATCTTGAGCTGACTTAATCAAATAAGGTCACTAGGTTATGTGATACAAATAAACAAAATGGTATTCACTGTAAGACTGAAATTTATAAAAATAATCAATGTAAAACAAAATAAAACTTACAAATAAAATTTGATAAGGGCCAGAAAAGACTACCACCTGTCATCCTTTCTAAATTCAGTTGCTTTAAGTACTGTGTACTTATATCATATTACAATTGATATATTTAATTGGGAACCAATAATGTATATCTTTCAAATTATGGTGGCTCAGAGTCTCCGTTGCATATTATGGGGACTATTGGTGTGTTTAATCAGTAAAATTCAGTTTGCATAATGACTTGTTTTAATTAAAGGATAACTGCAACCAAATGTCAGGTCTTATTTCTAACAAGTGCCTTTTCACCTTAAGCCAGCCAGACTGTTACCTACAGATAAAGTACCATTTCTAAATTGTTTGTTTTGTTTTGTTTTATGTCTGAAATTTTCTGTTTGGCTTTTGGTGAAACCTTGCATTTTTCTTGTAATTACTTCATTTTCTGTAACATTATGAGGAGAAAATGTGGCAAGATGTATCTTAACCATGTGTTAACATGAAAAATGAACTAATTTGGTTAGCCTACAAGGCTAATAAAATGTTTTAAGCAAAAGGTATTTATATGTATTATAAGTCTCAGATTACCAGCTTCACACCATAGATAGACAGATACATAGGCAGACAGGCAGGGTGTTCTGATACTATGGTTTAGAACTTTTCAGCAAGATAAGCATTTCTAGCTCAGGTTTCAAAACAAAATATTTACCCAAAGATTTTTCATCTCAAAAACTTCTCTTCCTTCCATTTAATCCAAACCTATGAATGCACATTAAAAGAAATAGTTGTATATTACTCTCTTGGCCTTCTGTCTTCATTTAATAATGCAGTCCCTCTAGAAACCATTGTATACACAATTACTTATTGTTTCAAGTACTTCTCATAACATCTGTTCCATTGTCTTTGTCTGAGGTAGGTCAGTGAGTAGGGGGAAGGTATGGTTACATCTAAGACATTAGTTATAAACCTCACTTAGTGGATAAGGTCTTAGTGGATAAGGTCTTAGTAACAGGTGCCAGATTTCTCATAACTAGTTAAGAAATTGTGACTTGGAACTAGAACTGTGAGTCTAAAAATCAACCAAGTCAGATACTCTTTCATTTGTTCTCTAGAATGCTACATTATGGATGGCAATATATACATATCAAATGAAGTGAATTGAACAAGAAGGAGACATTGACACTTGCAGTGTAAACATAGGAAATCATAGTGCTCACACTGTAAGCCACTGAAAAGAGAGGGTCATTGCAAAACATCTAGTATTAGTAGTAGCAGTGACAGTAGTAGTTGTAGTAGCAGTATACATTTTTGGTCCTATAAAATGGCAAGCTGGCAAAGTCTTGACTGTTATAAAAAATCAGAACAAGTTTAAGATATGATAAAACATATCTTTGTTTTTCAGATTTTGTATGCAGTTTGTTCCTAATCTTATTTAAGATACCAGGTTAATGCCTGATATGGCATTACTTAAGATGGTAAACTATGTAATATATGTTAGCAGTCTATAATGGAAGTGACCTGAGCATATGCATGAACCAAAGATATGAATTTTGCATTTGAAAAGAGTAAGTAATATGTGCACTTTTTAAAGAACATGATAAAGCTTACTTAAGAAGAATGACTCATTCTAGTTTACATTTGTTGGAAAGTAAGCTTAGCCTCCTTTGGAATGTAAGGACTGCAGTTTCTAAAGAATTTTCATTTAAAAATGAGGACGCTATTTATAAACACTGTGTTCCATGGAGGGGGCTTCTATGCTACAGATCAGCATACCAAATCGCTTTGTGATTCATAAAATTTCTACACAGCAAGGTAGGAAATTGTCATAGTGTTACCCCATTGTATAACAATGGGATTCAATGCAGAGAATACAAATACAAAATGATGCCTCTCAGGGGGTCATAAATGATTTTCAAACACTATACCACCTGCATATCAGTTGGTTTTAATGATGCTAATCTATGAGACTGCAGCTGCATGCAATGTAATGGTGCTATGCTTGCCAGTACAGTGATCCCCTTCCTTACTGATATCCAGCAAACAGAGCAGAGTGTAATCAGTGCTAAAGTAAAACAAAAAGTTGATAACTCATGTGCTTGATAGGAAAAGTCCTACTGGCATAAAATAGAAGTAAATGTTAACTCAAAAGCATAGCATTAGAATGTATTGGATACATCTTGTCAAGAAAACGGTATATCTCCTAATCCAGACAACATAAAGATAATGTAACATACAAAATAGTCACAAAGTGTAAAAGAATTAATAAGCCTTTTTCTTAATGGCTGCTTATAGTTAATCATTAATCAGACACTTAACTCAATATCATATCCACTTATAAATTTAATAAAAAGGACACTCTGCATATGTGTACAAAAAGACAATAATTAGCTTTAGAATACTTGAGACAAAGCATAAGCTCAGAAATGATTCATGCTATTTTGACCTTCAGTGTGAATTACATGTAGATTCAGTGAATCTGGGGACTGTATTAAACAAACACACAAATAGGGATAGACTCACTGTATATGCCAACAGAGATGCTGAGAAACAATACTCATGGACAGAAAAGAAAGCGTAGTGATGGTATGGACATGTGAACTCTTCCAAGGGTATTTTTATGCCAAAACTTTTAACAAAGACCATAAAATACAGGTGAATATCTTTATTGATCCCAAATCAAATTCTATACTAAAATAGAAAGTTAAGCATTTAGGTTATTGCCATACAAATTCAAGGTCATTTACAAGAAGTGATAATGCAACATAGCTGATTTAGAGTAAGCTATGACACAAGTAACAGAAAAGGCTGAAAGGTGGGCAAACTAAAATGTAACAGCATTAACACATCAGATAAAAGTGTAGTTTATAAGTTATTTAATCTAGATGAAATGGGGTTGAACCACTGAAAGACTATATACCATAGAAAGCCAAACATTTGGATGGAATTGCTCTTTCCAGATGACTAAGCTTTCACTTCGAGACTGTTAAAACCACCTGACATTTTAGCTGGTCATTTATTTCTTTATTCTTTCTAAGTATCTCATTAAGTAAATTTTATTCTTTCCAGTATCAATTGAAATTCTGTTATAAGAAAAAAATGAACCAGTCTTGGAGGATTTGGTGGCATAAACGTACCTATAGAACAGAACTCACCCACAATCCTCGTGAAAAAGAGTAGTAAAAAGAGGAAGCTGCAGTAGCCAAGTTACAAATGATTTACCAAGTCAGTTGCCTAGTAACAACCTATGAGCAGAGACTGACAGATATTAAAACAATCATACTTTCTAGAATAGCATTTGGGGTTCAAATTTAACTTTATTAATCTTACTGAAAGCCTATACCTCTCTATTGCCCAGATTTTCACAAAGTCCAGATTTTTGCCTCGTATTTTGGACTGTTCCTCAGAAAATGTTTGGTTTTCTGGCAAATCAGATGATTACAGTCATTAAATCATGACACACATTTGAGTTTCAGACTTTATACCCTTAAGAAAAATTCATGCTAAAACAAAGCAAAATGTATTATTCTAACAAACTTCTAAGTTTATAAGAACAATATTTAAAATCTTTTTCCCATTTTAGGTCTTTATCCTTCCATTATTTTAAGCTTTGTCCAGATTTCTTGCTCTAAGGGGTTGAGAGGTATGAGATGGAGTAAGATGTTGGCAAGTTCATATCTCATTTTCTTCAATGACAGCTTACTTACTCATACCCTCAATATTAAATTGTACTAATACAGAGGACTTGAAATCCATGACATCACAGCATATGTAAGCATGCCCCTACATAAATCCTATTATAATTTATGACTAGTAAATTCTACTAAAAACAGAAAGACATTTTCCTAGTTCTAATAACTTCTCAACTTGCAGTCTGTCACCTACCATGCCACTACCATTCTGTAGTTTATATCAGTCACAGTCCAATGACTGAAGTGTTCACACTTCATATATCTTCTACAAGTACACATCTACCATATTAGCTGAAGAGGGTGCTTTAAAGAGCAGCCTAGTTATAAAGTGCTAGGTATTTCATCCCTGTAGTTATCACCACATTTTGTCTTTTACAGATTACCATCAAGGCACAAAATATAATGGCCCGTGTCAACTCCATGGCACAGATAGATTGCCTACTGACTGTATCTCAGCTAACACTGATGTGATTAGCGGCCTGGGCACTGGAAGAGTCAAACTGAGATTATGGAAATGACTAGCCACTATTTTTACTCATTTTGGAGAAAGAGAGAGAGTATGCATTGCATGCCACTGCCACATGTCCTGCTAATGAATCTCTACAGAAGACCACATCAGATCCTTTAAAAATCATGTGGCTTGAGGCAATAGTCACTTGCATGAGGAAATGTAGCCTCTTACTGTGCCCAGTAAACAGCAAAGAGTGGAGGAAACAATTGAATGCCTGACTAGATAAGGGGACACTATTCACATCAGAAAAATTGAGCTGCCTAGAATGAAGGTCATCCAGCATTCAAGTCTCACACCCATGGCATCAGCTATGACTGTCTAGGATAGGAGGAAAAATACATCACTTGGGTTAGGGGAAGGCTGGATGTTCAGATGGAAAGGATTAAAAAAGTAAACTTTAAGAGTAAGGAAGAGTCTCCTTTATTGGTCACATAGTCTCTTAGACATTTAAACTACAAAGGCCAAATAAATATAGATCAAATGTCAACTTTCCTTAAAAATGACTTGCTATTAATATAGTGCAGTGCAACATTAATTAAATAATTTATTACATGCCAGAACTGTTCAAATATGATGTTCCGACACTTATCCAGTTAATTTTTCTGGAGCAAAAATTGCATTTTTTTCTCAAGTAAATTCTAATCACTTTATGTCATATATTGCAGGAATTGAACAGCCCTTGTCCTTCAAGATATTGGGACCATAAACGTACCACTATGAATACACCCCTTACTAAAGGTCAAATATAACAATACTGTTATCTCTAACTTACATTGCCTCCCTCCTACACTGAAGACTGTTTTATTGGAAGTTTCTCTGCTGTATCTCTTACAAATCTAAATTAGCAATGATGAATAACTTAGCATTTGGCCAGTATTGGATTTGCATGGCTACCACACAGGTACTTTGGAACATATGCATTTAAATGTCCAGCACTGAATAACTTCTGATCCTCTGCAGAAGGTGTTTGCCAAACATTATGGAATTCATCTTTTGTTTTTTTTCAAAGCATGCGATACTTTTTGTTCTGTACAGAAAATATTTAATCTCATATGAAGCTTTTATGGACCTTTCACAAGTTGTAAAACAAGCAATTACATGACCATAGCCAAACTGCTCTCCTGGGACATCTCAAACAATAATTTATACCCTTGATTACATTTATGGAAAAGGACTTATCTCCAGCCTTTTGGAAATTGCAGTGCCTATTTAACTTTCTGACAGTACTGCTGAAATGTACTTTGATTTTGGAGAAGTGAAAAACAAAGAAACTGCAATGACAATAATATTCTAGTAATTAAATAAATCCACTCTAATGAGACTGTGTTGATCATCCCAAAAATGTATATATCAGTTATAATGAGATAGCATAAGTGAAGTGCATGTGAAATATAAAAAGGCAGACACATGCTTGTCCAAAACTAATGAGGTTTGGCTTTATTGGCCATAATGTAGCCACAAAGAATTAAAAAAGCAAAGGGTATTCATCAGCAGTGTAGCCAAAATACTTGATGTCCTTAAAGGTCATTTGCATATATTCCATGGGCCTCCGTAGCAGACGGTTTAAGATATCACAGAGTGAAAACTCCAGCTTGGCTGTGTTTTCTTGTAGTTATTACTGAATGTATGACCTTTTTACCGCATGGGTTGATGTTAATTGGAATACTTTGGAGGCTCCGTAATGTTCATGGGCATCAGCTGGTTTTAAAGGCCTTGTATCAGTAAAATGAAGCCACGGTGAATTATTCAGTTAGCCTATGTTACTGACTAGGTTAATAAAATAATAAAATGTACTTAACTAGAGCTACTAAAAGCCATGCATATTCAAAATCCTTGTAGTTGTAAACACTAAATTTCTTTAAATGATGATTTGATATTCCCACAGACTTCTATTATAGGAGATTTAAGGTATCACATAGTGAAAACTCTTAACTTTGCTGTTTTTTTTTTTCTTTTCTTATAGTTTTTACTGAACGTTTTGACTTTGTGCCCCTTTTTATCCTTTGGTTTGAGGAGATTATGGTGTATCTGACCCTTTAGTAGTTGTCTCAGAATACTGTCATACACAAT
Source organism: Protopterus annectens (assembly GCF_019279795.1). Taxonomy (NCBI): domain Eukaryota; kingdom Metazoa; phylum Chordata; order Ceratodontiformes; family Protopteridae; genus Protopterus; species Protopterus annectens. The sequence continues at coordinate 1,097,068,436 of NC_056733.1, forward strand.
ACCAGAATGCACAGCTGAACGCATAGACTTCCACCCCTAATCAAACTGCAGATTTCTGGGAATATTTTTTCCGCTGTATGTATATGTCTTTAAACCATCATTTTCTCCACGAGATGTGTACACAACTGGCCTGAGCATCCTTCCTTTCAGCATGCTACCCCTACCATATTTGTAATTGCAGTTGAGACACGACCGGAAAGTGTCATGAAGAGTTATTTTATAGCTATTTGCTAAATGAAGTTAGACGCTATATTTTGTATTAGAACTGGTGTAGAAAGAACTGCTTTCCTAGTGCCCCTTCTGTTAAGGTATCTAGTTTAATGGTTTATTCAGTGGAAGCACGTGTGGCTACCTGTAACCTACCTCCACCTATTTTTATAAATTGTTTAAATGTACGGTAGTTGACTTTCAGTGGTTATAATTCTAAAGAGGTATTTAAGAAAAGGCTGTCTAACAATACAGGGAGAAAGCTACACTGCACGTTTATACAGTTTACAATAATTTACTGCAGCTAATGTACAATTGCCACCCAGAAGTGCAACTGTACTTACTTTTGGATTGCAGTTTCTCCTTTACACGCAGTGTGTCGCTCTTTGCTAGTGTAGTGAAATGTTTCCCCCTAACCTATTTAATATTAAAGAGTTCCTTAAATATAACAGGAAATATACAATGACTGCAGACACATTTTTGTGAACAGTAGATGATCGAGACGTGTAAGAGTGCGACCTTATTCAACTTCTATGTTTTTACACCCACACTTTTTTGAATAATCTGTGTTCGGTATCTGGGCATGAGTTCGGAAATGGGCACCTCGACCAAGCCTGGGTGGCAGTGTGTCAAGCAGCAATTGTTTTTATTTTTATTTTATTCGCTTCAGTGCTTAACCTCAGGCACCATACGATATTCTGTCCCGGAGGAGCTGGATCGTGGATCTTTAGTTGGAAATGTTGCAAATGATTTGGGGATACCTCTCAAGGATGTGGCAGCCCGGCGGTTGAGAATTACCTCAACAACAAAGACTCGGTTTTTAAATATTAATTTACAGACCGGAGATTTGTACCTTACAGAGAGAATAGACAGGGAGGAACTGTGTGACAAAACGCCTTCATGTATCCTGACATTTGAGGCTGTTGCTGAAAATCCACTGCAGGTATTTGCTGGAGAAGTTGAAATTCAGGATATCAACGACAATCCCCCGGTGTTCCTACCGGATGAGATTAAATTAGATATCAGTGAAACCACATCTCCAGGTGCTCGCTTTAGGCTGGGTCCCGCAGAGGACCGTGATATTGGTGCAAACTCGCTTCTTCAGTATCAGCTTAATCCTAATGAATATTTCACTTTGACTGTGACTGACAGAGACAGCGGTTATTACATCGAGCTTGTTCTAAATAATAGCTTGGATTACGAGAAACAGAGCGACCATTTTCTTATCCTCACTGCAAAAGACAATGGGATTCCTAGGAGGTCTGGTACCGCACAGATACACATCAGCGTTTTGGACGTGAATGACAACACACCTGAATTCAGTCAAGCAGTTTATAGGACCAGCCTGAAAGAAAATTCACCCAAAGGCACGTTACTAGTTAAAGTAAATGCAACAGACCGTGATGGGGGAGCTAATGGACAGGTAAAATATTCTTTCAAAAAAATCACAGACACAGGGCGTTCTTTGTTTAAGCTGGACCCAGTTAGTGGAGAAATTATTCTAGAGGGGATTCTAGATTATGAAGAAATGAAAGGGTTTGAAATTACAGTTGAGGCTAAGGATGGCGGTGGACTGACTGCTCAATGCAGGGTGATTGTTAACACCGTTGATGACAATGATAATGCACCTCAGATAACTGTTTCCTCAGTTTCTGATGAAATTTCCGAAGATGCCATTGCGGGCACTGTTGTTGCTTTGATAAATGTTGTTGACTTGGATTCCAATGATAGTGGTGAAATTAGTTGTTTCCTAGACGAAAATGTTCCATTTAAACTGATCTCTTCATACAAGAATTACTACACACTGGAGATGACAGGATCACTTGATCGGGAAAAGGTTCCTGAATACAATATTACAATCACCGCTATTGATAAAGGTTCACCACCGCTTTCAACTAGAAAGACAATTTTCCTTAAGATTACCGACATAAATGACAACCCACCCACATTTTCTAAAGTAATATACAATGCGTATGTAAGGGAAAACAACCCTCCTGGGTATATAATCCACACAGTGGAAGCAAGAGATGCTGACTGGAACCAAAACGCTCGAGTAACATATTCCATTTTTCCTGGTTATGTTGGTGAATCTTTGGTTTCCACATTTGTCTCCATTAACCCAGATAACGGTAACATTTATGCTTTGCGTTCGTTTGATTATGAAGCGTTTAGAGAGTTTTCTCTAGTAGTTAAAGCTATGGATGGTGCGTCCCCACCCCTGTCAGCAAATGCTACTGTGAATATTTTCATTCAGGATGAGAATGATAATTCCCCTAAAATCTTATATCCGATGTCAAGTGAGGAAGCTACAACTGTGGGCATTGAGATAGTACCCTTTTTGGCAGAAGCAAATTATCTTGTAACTAAAGTGGTAGCAGTGGATGCTGATTCTGGACAAAATGCGTGGCTTTCCTATCAAATGGTAAAAGCTACTGATACTAGTCTTTTCAATGTAGGGTATCACACTGGGGAAATTAGGACATCCCGTCCCATTCAAGTGAGAGAACACATGAAACAAATTTTGCACATAATAATAAAAGACAACGGACAACCATCACTTTCATCCACTGCCACTGTCACCGTATTTCTATCAGACTCAGACAACTTCCCCCAACCCCTTTTGGAAGCTATCAACCCATCGGAAAACAAAGGTCAGGATTCTAATCTCACCCTATATTTGCTGATTGCAGTTATCTGTGTATCTGTCATGTTTCTTTGTTTCATTATAATTATAATTATCATCAAGTTTAAGAGATGGAGGCAGTCATCATTACTTAAACCAACATTTGTAGATTACAATCCAGGACACCCTTCGGACTACAGCAAAAGAGACCATGCAGGATACACTCAGGCACCTTTCACAAAGAAGGTTTGCCTGACCTCTGACTCTGGAAGGAGTCAGTTTCACTTCATGATGCCTCCTGGACGTGATACAATGACCGGAAAAACAACTAGTGTCACTCATAGCTTAGAATCAAACCAGGATGATACTTTTTATGCAGAAAGTAATTTTGTCTCCCAGGTGAGGTCCTTTACGAAATAATTCTTTGCTTTAACGTGTGCTGCATTTAATAAAACAATAACTATTTAATTATTCCTTGTGTCAAATACTTGTTTTGCTAGAGTCATACTTCGTAAGCTATTTCCGTAGTACTTGCATCAACAAAAGTTTATAGACTATGCATATAATCAAATAAATTAGCAATAAAACACATAAAAACAAAGACAATACAAAAATGAATAAAAGTCATATCCCGGTAATTAATTTTCTTTTTGGAATATATATTTGCAGATATTGTCGCTCCCTAGTTTAAACTGTTCTGGGAGGTAGATAAAACATATGAAGCAATGGGTTTATTACCTGTTTCCATTTCAGTTGCATCATGACCATGAGTAATTCCATTTGTGTACGTAATAATATATTATAGTATTTATATATTACATTTTTTATGGAAAAAAACTACGAATACACTAACTATTATTACTGTAAAGAATGCTTCTTACTGATAACATTGCTATCTGTACAGTTTTAGTAGATTTTATTGTTCACAAAAATATTTACATTTGTTTATCTTATGCTTTTAAAGTTTATTTTTCAGAAATATCTCTGGAATGCATAATGTTTGTAGGATACTAGAGGTGTGACATTCCACACTGTAGAGGTGTAATGAGTTAATATATTTGAAAAAAAGTGTTCTTTATCTCTCATATTTCTTATCAAGCTTTCCTTGCATTGTTTCTGATATTTTTAAACTGATTTTAGAGATCTTATCCAACTTGTTAACATGGGGATTATGTTGTTGTGTCTTTCGGCTTTTCCCAGTTAGGGGTCGCCATAGCGGAACTCCGGTCCACTAATGATTGGTAGTTGAGTTTTACGTGCCGAGTTACCAGCCCTGACGCACAACCTTCAGCGAAGGTACGCCCAGTCACGCATGTCTCCATGCAGAAGACGCTCTAGCTGAGAATCGAACCGGACAGCGTCTTACTGTGAGGCGACAACGCTACCGCAGCACCACCGTGGTTAACATGGGGATTATATATATATTTTTAATTTATTTCTAACTTTCTTTTCCTAATAAATGTATTTCTATGTCTTATTTAACTTTTGTTATTTCTGCTTATATTTTCAAAAGCCTTTAGTGTCTGGGTCTGGGGATTATAGTCTTTTTTTTAATTTATTTCTAACTTTCTTTTCCTAATAAATTTATTCCTATGTCTTATTCAACTTTTATTTCTACTTATACTTTCAAAAGCCTTTAGTGTCTGGGTCTTCAGTTTCTTATCTGTTTCCTTTCCTTTCCTTTCTGAAACATATTATCATAGTTTTCAAATATTTTCATATCCCGGTTATACCTTTGACTCTAAAGGTGTGTTTCTGAGATACATCCCTTATGTCTTTATTGTAATTTGCACTGACATAATATATAGTTGAGAGATTGGTTATTTTTTTTTCTCTCAATATGGAGGGAAGGAGTGCCAGTTCAGGGCTCACCCTGATGTAAAATGATTGAGCTACTGCCCACAATGAGACCAAAACAGAAGCGGGGAGCTGCAGCAGTACTGCTTTGAACATGAATACGTCTATTTATTTTGTGATGAAAGAAATGACACATATATACATACTTACAAAAATACCACCAGTCGTGCCCTCATTCAAAGCATCTACAGCATACATGTTCTATGGGGAAGGTAAGTACACTGGAACTAACAATTTAAGGGCTTTGTGTTCCAGTACCATTCAGGAATTGTTAGACTACAATGGTAAGGAGCAGAAAGCCCACAGATAACAGTAAAGAGAATGTTGCAGTGTAAAAGGGTAGCATCATGCAGTTTTTTTTTTATTCCCAGAAAACAACCAGATATGGGCTGTGGTGGCTGGTGAGTAGCTGTGTGATTGTATGAAATGGAATTTGAAGCACACTGTGTGGACATTATTTTATTAAGTCAAACATATGAGATGTGCACAGGCAACAAAATACCTATAACTGCTGGGTACAGGGCTGTGTCATTACTCTGGCTCTGCAGGATTAAAGTGAACTTTATGAATAAAATCAAATTACTTTATTGCGGTTACGTTTGTGCAAAACCACATTTACTAATACTGTTTTTATTATAATTGGGCAACTGCCCCATAAAATATAATTTCTGATTTTATTATGTATGGACTATGACAGAAAAAAAAACTTGCTGGCATTACTTTGCTTTGCTTGGTGAAATTATACTACCAGTTTAATTAACTTCTGCTCCTTTTCCATGTTTTTAGTTGATGAACAGCTGACATAGCACCAACAATAAATACTTATTGGCAGAATCCTACTTTTGGTTTATTTTCATTTGGATTCTGTACTATGCATATATATTTTTTTGTTATCCTTTGTTGACCAGGTTAGTCCGACTAAGCTAGTAGCCTTTTCTCAGGGGAAACATGATTAGTATTTCTGCTAATAGGGGACATTTCACTGGGGCATCAAGGAACTTTCCCTACACCTTTTGATAGGTGCTATGGGATTTTTTACATCTACCTGAGCTAGCATCAATACAACTGGATGGTGCCTCAGTTTAACATCTCATCTGATGTAACAGTACTTTCTGAAGTACAGCCCAAAAGGGTCATTGTTGTCAATGATAGCCCTAATAAGTGAAGAGTATATAAGGAACAAGACTGCATAGGACCTAGAGGAGGTAGCCCTACAGAACAGATAGACAAAGTAGAAGGGCTTCCTAATCACAATTACGATATTGATTAAAATAATGATTATCAATATAGGTATCCAATTCCCAGATAATTGTATATGTTTATAAAGAGGTACCAAAATGCATTATGAGGAGGGGGTAATATCTCTGACAAATGAAACCATACTGAATTTGTTGGCATTTAAGGTGTGCCCATAACTGATGCACATGGCATGGATTTGCTCCAGCCCAGTAAGACCACTAAAGTTGCCTGTGAGTAAAAGCAATAATTTTGAAATCAGATTGGGATATTGCACTGGAAGTAAGTTCAGTACAGTAAACAGCTAGAGGTACCCAACCAAGTTCTGTATTTGGAGTAGCATCTGGCAGCATGCTCACAAGATAAGATCATATCTGACTTGAAGAAGATATGTGACAGATTTGTTTGTCAAGGTAGAAAGGGATGGATTGAGGGGGTCTATATTATGTCACTATAATGGCATAAGAATGAATGCCATTTTAGCGACATAAACAGTGAAATACGAATACAGCAAAATCGCAGGTCACTAATTTTTTTTCCTAGGGTAAAAATCAGTAGACCAGCAAGACACAACACACAATTTAAAACATTTCAAAGTGAGGGGCTTTGCCCCTCCACACTCCCCAATGTGGGAGGCTGTGCCCCCCATACCCCCTAACTAAATATACCAACTCTGAGATCACACTACAGTGGATAAAGGGCAATGTCACAGCGATGGCCAAGTGATTTTTTTTCCCTAGGAAAAAAAAAACGCTGACCTGGGCTGTCGCTGTATTCGTATTTTACGATTTATGTGTCACTGAAACATCATTCATTCTTATGACGTTTTGGCAACATAATATAGACCCGATTGAGACAGGAGGAATGGCAGCAAGCAGAGATGGAGTGGTTGGGCTTTGTCTGAGTTAAGTTGATAAGTTATATCAGTAAATGTAGCTCAGAAATAAAGATGACTGGAATATGGGGAGTTAAAATAGGTAAAATGGGAAGGAAATGGTCCTGGATTATTGAAGAAGGTCAAAGATGCGACATTTAAGGAAATTTTAAATTGTTTGAAGAAAAAGTGTAATTTATGGTAGCTAGTAACTGTATACTAGGCAGTATTCTGTGGGATGAAACACAGAATTCATTTGAAGAAAAAATGATGGAGTGGGAGGAAAGAGGAGTAACTTACATGGAACATTTGTTAAAGATGAGAAGTGGAGATAGACTGTTGAATTTTCCAGATGTATGTCAGACATATGGGATAAGATTGGGAGACTAATCAAAAGCTCATTTTCACTATAACATTTTAACACACACACACACACACACACACACATATATATATATATATATATATATATATATATATATATATATATATATCTTTTCCTTAAGTGATAAAATCTTCCATTTCTTTCCGTTGTTCTTCTATACTTTTATAATCTCCAAATTTTATTCCTAATATACTGATTTCTTTTGTAGTACATGATATAGGTATTACAATTCCATTTACCATATCCAGTTTTTGCTTCCGTCATGCATGCAAAAGTGTACATTTGTATTATTGCATTTATCACCAGTGCAAAGACACATGCTTAAGGGGCATACTTGTTTTAACTCTTCTGTTAATTCTTATTTTTCTTCCCATCCATCCATTTACCATAACTTTCAACCAATATTTTCACAACACTTTCTTATTGCATTTACTACTTTCCCCCCAATCATGTATGCCTCTAATATTTTACACATTGCCTCATGGTTCATGCAGTGAAATGCTTTTGCTACCTCATATGTTACTAATCTTACCTCCTTGTTTTCTTACACAATCATTTTACCCCCTTTTTTACTATTATTAACATTTCTACCTCTTTTCCTTTACACAAAACCCATTCATATAACTTCATCCAATACTTTCTGCATAATTTATTGCATTATTGTCATAAAAATGTTGTAATCGGTATTTCTTTAAGTTATTGTCCTCCATTTTTATATTTATTTTCTTTCATATCTTTTATCATATAAATGTAATAATCTCACCACATATCTCTTATTTTAAAACTTTTAGAACAACTCATTCAATATTTAATGAATACTACTTTTTTAATTTTCATCTATTCTATTATAAAATATTTAACTTAGTCCATCCAGTCCTGGTGTTGATTCCTGCATTACTTCCCTTAGAATTTCCTTCAATTGTTTCATTTTAATTTTCTCTTCCAAGTACTTCTCATTATGCCCAAACATTTTTTTCACTTTACATTTTTTCTCCTTCTACTTTTTTCATACATTCTACTTAAATTTTCAACCACCTCCATAATTTTTTCCTGTTTATATTTTAAATTGCCTTCTTCATCTAACATTCTAAAGCTATTCATTTCTGTTGGTTTATTTTTAGTTTTTTATTTTAAAATAGTTTTATTTATACATTATTGTCTTTACTTTCTACTTTTTTCAATATAATATTTTTCTACTTCTCTTATGTCAGTACCTTATTCTGCTCCTGTATATGATTTCATAATTTCTACATATTTCATCTTACCTCTTTTTTTCATTCTATTCCCAATATATATATATATATATATATATATATATATATATATATATATAGGTTCACTACAAAATTTTGAAATCCCAAAATCTTGAGTTTCAGAATATAGAGTTCAGAATCTCAAGATCTCGGAATATCAAAATTGTGAACCCCCCCAAAACACCACCCAACACACTAAAACATGTGTACGCAGGGGGTTATGCCACCCTGCACCTCCCACCCCCGCAACTTAAATATACCAATTCCGTGATCGCACTACAGCAAGGAACAAGGGAAATCTCCCGGTCTGTGCTGTATGTCGATCTCCGTTCAGGAATTTGAAGTTTTGAAACTTCGAACATATGATCTTCGATCATATGAAATTTGAAGTTTTGAGCTTCAAAGTTCTGAACAGAACCCATACATATATATATATATATATATATATATATATATATATATATATATATAATTTTTTTCCTTTCTTTTACACCACCCGCTATATTGTGCAATTGTGATAATGTACTCCCATTGTCATATGTTCTTTTCATAATTTTGTATGTTTTTCTTTCATTTAATTGTTTCACTAACTTTATCAATTAACCCTTTTATTCCTTTTCCTTCCTTTGTCTCTGTCTTCTATTATAGCCCATACTGCTTTGTGATCTGAAAATGCAGCCATTTTTACCTGTCCCTGTTTCATATAATTTATATATCAGATAATCTGTTTCAGTTTCAAAAAATCCTCTTTTGTATATCAAATCCTTATATCTCCTTATTTTCAACCATCCACATTTTAACTATTTCATCACCTTAATATCTTGTATTATCATCGTCTTTCCTTCCTTAAACTACAATTAAATCCTCCTACTAGCTGAATTAAATATTTATTTGTTAATACATAAGATGTATTTGTGTATGCATATATCCCTATTAGTCTGACACATCTTTTCATTATTTTTATATTAGATATTGCTACTGCCATATCTAATATTTCCTGTTCCTGAACATGTCTTAATCCCCAACTGACCATATCATCTCCCTTCTCCATATTACCCTAACTTTTTATCTTTTCCTTTTTTCACACACCTTGCACCATTCAGTCCTAACAAACTCTTGCTGTCATTTTGTACATTATTCACACTTATTGCCAATATTCCATTATAATTATTTTCCTTATCTTTGTTTTAATTACTTCCAGTTTTTCTTTTTTCTTCTCTCAATTATCCCTATGATTTGTTTGTTTTCTTCTTCTTCCCATCTTTTACTCTCCCTTGTCTCCTTCATCACTTTCTGATATTGCATACTTATTTTGACTGATATTGCATACTTAGTTTTGACTTGTCTGAGACCTCTCTGATTGCTGACATTCCTCCTATTCATTTACGTTATTCTTTCCTGTATTTTCTACATTACTTTCTTCACATATCTTCCCATAATACTTCTTCACAGATATTTTCAGTAACATTTTCAAATAATTGTCCCAATTTTGTACTATTTTTCATCTTTTTTTTCAGTTCCTGTTCTAACAAAGGGATGTCAAACCTGAAATATCCACCCTCATTACATTTTCTCCATAATAGTTTAAAATTCCCAGCAGTATACCCCCACTCCTCACTTTTTTCCACATCTTTGTTTGTTATAGTCTTGCATGAAATGTATTTCTCCATGAAATAATTAAATAAATAAATACATTAATCTTTAATTTGTTTCAAGTATCTAACAATACCTTTTTCCCATTTACCATTAAAGTGTTGTTCCATAACTGTACTATTCATTCAGTCACATCCAGTGTTTCCCATACATCCTGCCTTCCAGTCCAAACTTGTCTTTCATCATGCACTTTTTAAATATCATATACTTTACTACAACTAGATAGTAAAAAGGTTCTTAATTCATATTCTTTTACATCAGATGTCAACTGTGCATTTAATTTTCTTTTTAATTGCTTAATTAAATTCTGAAATAGAAAGTCTTTCCAGTGTAGCGTGTTTTTTACCCTGCTTTATTCATAGTGTTCTGCTAACAAATATGTTTCAGTTCACAAAAGTCTATATTACCCAAGTGAATTAAGGCTATTATGTCTTTTATATCAAAACCCAGTGGCAAAACAATATTATCCATAATGCTACACTTGTTAATGGCTTCATTATTTGTGTTCTGATTCTTACCACAGTTCATTTTCTCTACACAGTCAGTCTTTCACTCTTCCTTTGCTTGCCAGTACTTCCCTCTTCCATCACACATCGTTTTTTACTTTCCTGACTCACAATTTCAGCATAAGACTTTGTAGTTCTTCTGTCAGTGTTTGTATCAAGTCTCACTTCATCCCGTTGTGGGTATATATATCCTTAAAGCCAGCTTCCCCACCAGCTGAACACACAATTAGATTTAAACCATTAATCCTAACATCTGTATGTTTCCCACCCAGTGTCTTACCACCATTATCAGAAATTTCCTATTTGTGTAACACTCATTCCACCACCATCATCTTCATATTCTAATCAACCTTATCTAAATTCTGTGGCTCTTCCTCCTGAATTAAATTCACTGAGACTTTTTTTCAAGTCTTTTACCATCAAAATCCATTGCAATTGCCTACGTCATCTCTGTATCAGGCTTGGCAACATTCCAACCTCTGTGACTGCTATCTTCCACCACTACACTGTAGAAGTGTGTAAGCCCAGTAGAAGCCCCTGCCACCACCTAGTGGCTCAGACCAAAGATAGTAGGGGAACTTTACTATATGTGCACAGCAACAATATTTACACTTGCAGTATGGCATACAAAACAAAATATAGAAAAACAAAATGCAATGATATATCATAGATCAGTAGATATTACAGAAGCAAGAACATATTTGTTTTATAGAAGATAAAAACAGTAGAAAATGCATGTCACACACACACACACACACACACACACACACACACACACACATATATACACACACACACACACACACACACACACACACACACACACACACACACACACACACATATATATATATATATATATATATATAAACAAACTATCATTTTAACTTTTTCACAATTTAATGCTTAATCCCAAATTTTATTATATAACAGTCCTTCACATCTTGACAGCCAAAGAGCCAATATAGCACATATAACATCTTTGCATGAAGATTTAGCCATGAGTAAGAACTATTTATATGCGCATCCTGAACAGATGCCAACCTGGTTGACAATAGGAAATATTATACTCCTCCTTAAGAGAGAACCTGCAGGATGTCTTAATAACTACATACCGATAACTTGCCTTACAATGATGTATAAACTATAGACCGCAATTGATGCTGACATAGTTTATAATCATTTTGAAGAAAACTCAATCATGGCAGTAGAAGAAAAAGGTAACAAAAGAAAATCCTGTGGAACAAAGTATCATTTGTTGTTAAATAAATTCATAATGGAGAATTGCAAAAAGGGATACAATCTAAGAACAGCATGGATAGTCTACAAAAAAAGCATTTAACAACATCTCACATTCATGGATAAAAGAGTGCTTACAATTATATAATATACACTCTACACTGATTGATAACATTATGGTGACCATGAAATAGTGGCAAACCACTTTGCATCTAAGCCATGATAAAGGACAAATTTTTATCCCAGGGATACAAATTCAAAGGGGATATTCCAGGGTGACTCTTTGTCACCACTGATCTTTTGACTTTCCCTTAACCCATTAAACTGTCTACTTAATGGATTAGGTCATGGCTATAATTTGGCTCCCAGAAAACAACAACGTGTAAGACTTCTCATCTTCTCTTTCTGGATGATTTAAAACTGTATATTTCACCAGATACAGAACTGAAAGCACAACTGCAAGCGGTCAGAACTTTCTCAAATGATATAAGAATGTCATTTGGTCTTGATAAATGTGCAAAAGCAGCCTTTAAAGCAAGAAAGCCGCAGCATCAAGAGACTATCATTCTTGGACAGGAATATGATATAAAAGAAGCAAGAGGGAGTCTATAAATATTTAGAAATTGATAAAAGATCAACAACAAAAAAATGAACAAATGCAAGCAAAACTTAGTAAGGAATATTTTAGAAGACTAAAATTAATATTGAATACAGCTCTGACATCAACACATTCCAGGCTATAAACCAATCTGCTCTTCCTGTTCTAACTTACAGTTTTGAGGTGATTGGCTGGCCCCAAAAGGTATTGGATCAGTTGGACAGGAAAACAAGAAAATATTTCATGCTTATCAAATGATTTATAAAAATCAGTGTTTACCAAGGTTATATATTCCCTGTTCTGAAGGAGGTAAAGGCCTCATCAAAATTCATTGCATGTATAGATCTGCAATCATAGGATTGCCTACATATTTGCTGACCTTCCAAGATCCAAACATAGTGAAAGTTTTAGAACATGAGGAGAACAAGTCTAAGATCATTTCCCTGCTTAGTTTAGCAGAAGCATACCTGTGTCAAGCAGCAATGGAAATAAAACCAGAAGTTGATAAAAACCAGACGGCAACGGAATTTTCCAAAAAACAAAAGAAAGAACATCAGGTGAAGGATCAGATGAGAAGGCAAGACATGTAAAAAATGTATAAATATAGTTGCAAATAGAGAAATCTCCTGGAACAGCCTCATGTCAATCAGGATTTAATGCATAAATGGTTAAGGACAGATGAATGTAAATAAAAGGAAAACAGTTAATACTGGTCCCATGATAGTGGACTATGTACATGTTGGTTTACAAAACCCATTGGGAATGTAGGAGAGACAAATGTAAGTTTTGTAAAACAGAACTGGAAACAGTCGCGCATCTTGTATCTGAGTGTGATACACTAATGGCAGAAAGCCTGTATACTGAAAGGCTTAGTCATATAGCAAGACTGTTGCACTGGTGATTGTGCAAACATTGTAATACTGAAGTAGCTAAGAAACATTGGAAACATGAACCAAAGTATTATAGAAAATGATGAAGTTTATATCACATGGGATCATCCATTACCAATGGTTCAAAAAATATTTACAAAAAAACAGATATAGTAGCCCAAGAAAGGGAAATAAACATATCATTGAACATTGAAATTGTTATACCCAACAATTGCAGTATTTTACATACAGTGAGACACAGAGTCATTAAATAACAGGATTTGCACGCAGAAACAAGAGTAATATGGAAAAATACCCAAACATTTTCAATAACAGTAGGAGCAATGGGTCTCATAAAAAAGATTTTACAGTCATATTTAGATGGACCTACTTCTTATATCCAAATGGCCATATCATTGAGTTTCATTTTCACAAGGTGAAAATCATGAAAACAAAATACCTGAGTGGCAATTTTTTCCCAGGGCAAGTAAACACTTGCCCAAACTTAAACTTAACACACACTGGAATAAGTAAAACCTACATAGGTGGGGGGCTATGCCACTCACCTCCTAACTATATATACCAACTCCAGGATTGCACTAAAGCGTAGAAAGGGCATTTGGGCAAGTGTTTACTTGCCCTGGGAAAATTTGCCATCCAGGTATTTCATTTTTGCCATTTTTATCTTGCAAAAATGAAACTAGATGAAATGGTCATTTGAGAATTAGAAAGGGAAACTTTAAGATATGTTATTGATACATGTAATGCCATATTAATTGCAGAAGGAGCTCTGGGCACATTGCTGGTCCTGTGAAGAACAATGTTGGCTAACATCAAACATTGAAATACTACTCATTTCATAAACTTTAATCATACTTTGACTTAGGAATAGGGTCCATTCCTGTCATGGTGTTAGAAACTCAAAAGTCTTGGAGAAATTGAAAAGGAGAACAAATATAAAGTCCTTATTATAATGATATCCATCTTAAAATAATTACTATTATCTCAATACATTATCATGCTCATCATAACAGAAAACTTGAGCTACCTGTTGACAATATATTTTGACTGTATCACAAGTTACTAAATCATGTTCTAACAATTCTTCTACTCTGCATACAAGCCATAACCATTCTATTGAAGCTTTGTATTTCATTTGTCTTTTCACTGGTATTTTTACTATCATGAAGTACCATATAAAATCCTTTATTTCTTCTATTCCTGTAGCCCTCTTTTTGTATTTCTGTTGTTTTATGATTGTCTAATGTTACCCAAAGTCTTATATAATAAAACAAATCCAGAATCTTTTCATACCACAGTTTTCTCAATGCAATCACATCTGTAATATTCATTTTCCATTCTCTAATGTTATACATGCATTCTTGCATCACATGATAATGACATTCTCTAATTATCTAATCAGTGGGTTATCCCAAATTTCTATATATTTATTCTATAAAAGTTTCCCAATAAAATCTGTATTTTTACACTTCATAAAAAAACATGTTTTAATAGCAGTGCACTTGTAATATAAACCCTTAAAACTTTTAAGAATATTGTCAATATATTTAGCATTGGAGGACTATATGTTTATGCTGAAAATAACTACTTATTATTATTATCCAAGTCTTATTATTTATTGTTTCAAATATAAATGGTTCAAGTTTAAAGTCTTCCAATTTATAAGCTCAAACTGAAGTCTCTCCAAGTTTGCATTACATCTATTTTCCATCCATTGAATAACAGTTTTACAGACTGCAGCTTGTGCATATGCTTCAATATCTGGAAACTTGATACCTCCATTCTCCTACATTATTACATTATGAACATACGCCACTCTAGAGTTTTTAGGATACCATAGGAAATTTAATAGAATTTTTATTAATTGTTTTATAATTATTTTTACACAGAAGAAGAGATGCACATTGTAGGAAATATAAGATCTTAGGTAGAAAACCATTTTATAATATCTAATCTGTCTTTAAATGTGAGAATTGTATTATTCCATTTACTTATTATAGAACAAATATAATTTAAGCATTAAAGTTTCCATCTCTTATTTTCTCCAAATTGGAATTTACAGTAATTCCTAGGTGTTTTATATGTTAATTTTCCTGATTAAAATGTGATGTTGACACAACTGTAATATCCCTTTTTGTATTGATAATTAAAGCCTTTGTTTTGTTTTAATTTCATATCAGTATAAATTTAAGAGACTGTCATTTCTTCCTTTGTATTATTAACATCATCATGTAGGATCAAGATTTTTTTTATTATCATGTGTTTGTCTTTGTAAAAGAAAACTACGTTGGTCATACAAAACTAAATTGGGAATTTAACTCTTTAGTCTACTAAAATATTAAAATAAAGATCTTACAGTCTACATTTAACAAGAAAATAGGTCTATAGGAATTAAATTTACTTGTATCTTTGTCTTGTTTTAAAACTGGGGAAATTAGAGACTATTTCCAAATAAGTGGCATACTTCTATTATTCTGTTTTGTGTAAAAGCTTTATGAAGAACATTCATCACATTCTGCGTTAAAAGTTTACATAATTCTGATGGAATACCACCTATACCTGGAGCTTTATTTTTAATTTTTTTTATTTTGTCTTCAGTTTCTTTCATACTTACACTTTTTTAGCAAACCGTTAATAACATCTAAAGATAATTTAACTTTATTTTTAAATACATTTTCATTTTTAACTTTTTTATCCTCTGTAATTTCTTGAAAATTGCTTCATTTAGCATAGTAACTTTGAAATTCACAAAGTATTTCATCTGTATTATATGATTTGATCATAAAAAAACATTGGTTCTATTTATCAAATTAAGTATTCCCTTGGAATTCATTCCATAAGACAAAGTTTATCTCTTCTTAAGGCTATTGAAGGTTTATGAAGAAGAATATTTTGATACTTCTGTTAAGTGACTTAATAGTGTCTAAATATTTATTTTCACCATTTTGAACTGTTAATTTTGCTAATTACAATTCAACTTGTATACTTAATAATTTATTGTCCCGTGCTTTAACCTTGTTCTTACAGCAATGACTAATTTCCCATGTAAACAAGCTTTACAAGAGTCCCATATTTTAGAGTTTTTAGTATGCTCAGTATTATTAAAGTCTAAAAAATACTCTACTTCTTTAATAACCCAATTCAAGTTTTTTTTCATTTCAGCATGTATTTTGGTATTCTTCTTCTAACAACTAAATATCTTGAATTAATGTTTAATTGAAGACTAAAACAGTATGATTTGCAAAAGAGTGAGAGATTACTGAATTTTTTTTTACTTTGATTATTAAATCATTTGAGCTATATATCTTGTCAGTTCTTATTTGCGTACTTCTCAACTGTCTAGATTTTTGCCTCATATATTTGGTCTTTTCTTCATAAAAATTGTGATTTTCTGGCAAATCACTAGGATGATCTCAGGACTGAAGTCACTAAATAATTATGTAGATTTGAGTTTCAGACTTCATATCCTGCTGAAAATGCATGTTAACACAAGTCCTGATATCCTAGCAACTTTCCAAGTTTATAAGACCGATACTTAAAGTCTGTCCCTATTTTTTGGCCTTTGTCCCTCCCATTTTGTCAGGCTTTGTCCAGATTTCTAGAACTAAGAGGTTGAGAGGAGTGCTCATTTGTATGCAGCAAGGAAATAAATAATGAGCATACCTTAAGGAATTTGGTTCCTGAAAGACGTCCAAACCTTTCTAACTCATTAAATCAACCCATTTTTAATATCATATCTACTACAGAGAGTTTAGGAGATTTTATCAAAGTAGTGGTGTCAGATGGTTGTAAAATATAGTTAAAATTGCCATCCAATATTAAACTACCTTTCATATTTGCAGGAAGGCTATCAATATATTTTCTTGCATATTTGACTCCAAAGGTAGGTATTCAGTACATATTTGCAAATGTGATTATTTTATTGTAAAACTTAATAATCATCATAGCAAACATCCCCTCTTTATCTGAAAATTTTAATTTAATTTCAGGTATTAATGACGTCTTTTTTCATAAAATTGCAACTCCTCTACATTTACTTTTGAAATTTGCTAACACCAAATTTTCATAGGAAAATAAGCTGAACTTCTCACTTGTCTCCTGTAATAAATATGTTGCTTGTAGAAAAAAGAGCATCAGGTTTATTTAATCTTAAATATGTAATCAATCCCCTCTTTTATAACTGTTATTCTGGCCATTAACATTAAGTGATAGAACTTTAACTCTAACATAAATAACATAATTATACATTTTTTAATTTATCAAGAAGTAAGCCCAATTAGCATTTTATTGCCAAAGAATTTTCATTTTTGTGAATTCATTTGGAAGTGATTAACCAAATTAATATATAACAGTTGATAAAGCATGTTAAACACAAGTTTAAATAACATGGCTAATTTATAAGTTAAATAAGTAATGGTAATAAGAATAAAAAAAATCTCTATCCTGGAGTTATTAATTAATTCATTGTTTAACCAGAAGTAATTAGAGTACAACCTAGATCAATAAGACTTCCACCAAAAATATATACCAAATATAATGCAGTTAGCTCTCAAAAGGGGTTTAAATAATTACCAATATATTAAAAGTAATGTATAATGTAATAATGTGTGTGTGTGTGTGTGTGTGTGTGTGTGTGTGTGTGTGTGTGTGTGTATAGATAGATCAAATACTACTCATTTAAATGATAACAATCAATTTCCTAGTAATTTTATGATGTATTCATAAGATAAATTATACAATAATGATGTTCTTATTAACTGAATAAATTTATAGTGTTTGCAATAAGAAAGTCATGTATGGATTGCCCCATAAAGACTATCTATAAAATAATAATAAAATATTGTATAATAATTACTTAATATCTTAATAATTATGAATGGTTGGTCAGTATAATATAATAAGATTTCATTTAGAAATTAACCAATCAATAAATGTTTAAGAACTGTATTATTAAATAGTTTGACACCATCAGCTGTATTCTTATGAACTTTCTTATCAGTATATGCAGTATGTTGCATCAAAATGTGTGAAAGCTTCAAGTAATCCAGTTAATAAACTAAGTAGTTATACTTGTTTGTTTTTAAATTATTATTATATTATTATTATTATTATTATTATTATTATTATTATTATTATTATTATTATTATTATATTAATTTGTTGAATTCTTAGGTAAGCAGAATAGAATAATCAAATGAAGTAGCTAATTCTATTTACAGGTTTACAAGAATGGGAGCAAAGACTGACATGATAAAGTAAATGTTACTGTGCTGTTACTATTCTTGAAATGAAGCAATTAGAGATATCTTAATTGTTATTTAATAAAATAAAACAAAAAAAAGTTTATGAAAACCAAGACCATTTAAATCACCTAGTACTCCTATTTACAAAACACTATAACCTAGTAATGTTCCAAGTCCTACTAATGAAATGGCAATCAAACCAATCAGCCTCAGTACTAAAATAAGACTTGCCCCTTGGTTGTTCTTCTTATCCAGTCAGTTTCCCATGCTGGTGATGGTCAAAGTTTATATTTAATACAAACAAAATTATATCCCTACTAATCGGAATAATTTTAACAATAAATTTTGAAAGTTAGGGCATATACAGTCCCAGTACTCACCTGAGCTTTTATTTAAAACCTAATTTATTAAATATAAATATGTATACAAGTATATGTTGTGTGTGTGTGTGTGTGTGTGTGTGTGTGTGTATATATATATATATATATATATATATATATATATATATATCTATATATATATATGGGATCCAGACACATGCTCGACTAGCATATGTCCGAATCACAAAACACCGAACACACATACACGAAAGCTCTTAACATCGACAAGTGCTTCTGTGTATGTGTGCCTGTCAGACTACAGTGCGGGTAAGGGAAAATTCCCTTTTCCCCACTGTAGTGCGATCTCGGAGTGAGAATATTAAAGTGGGGGGGTGTGGGGGGTGCAAGGGGGGTGAAGCCCCTCTGCAGAAACATAGATTTTTTTTTAACTACACATACATGGAAGCGCTTTTCGATGTTAAGCGTGTTCGTGTATGCATGTTCGGTGTTTTGTGATTTGGACACATGCTAGTCGAGCATGTGTCCTAGACCCATATATATATATATATATATATATATATATATATATATATATATATATATATATATATATATATATATATATATATATATATATATATATATATATACATATACACACACACACACACATACATGTACACACACACACACACATTTATATAAGCTTCTCAGCAAGTATAGAAACCTATTCCAGTATCTCATTCAAACATGAATAAAAGTTGAATGTTTTGTATTTTAATTGTTAGCCTTTGATTTTTATTTTATTACATTTATTATATATCTAATGATAGTTCTACCTTTACTACAAATAATGATTATATCAATTGCAATGAACCTTACATAATAGAAAAACAAAAAAAGTAATTTCAGAAAACCTGAACTGTAAATTCCACTATAAATGTAACTTCTTTCAGATGCAAACAGTAAAATGTAACTATATTTTCTAGTACACATTTCTGTAAATTTTACAATTCATCCATCAAATAAATCTATAAATCCACATAGTAACAATGCAATCAGCGAAAAGAGGGGCAAAAATTTCATCAGTACCATTAATACCATAGTTGGTGTTTATGAGCCACCATCAAAGTATAAGTGGTGGTGTCATTTCTGTGAGACATATCATGCAATAAAAATGTGCATAATGCATACTTAAGAGAAAAGAAGATACCATCTCACTCATTGTAGTTACAACAAAGCTGCTTCTCAATTATTGCTATTGTAATATATTATTATATTACCACTGGAAAAAGTCATTAACATTTGAAGAAATCTTAGAGATTTTCATTGGTACCATAACTTTAGTTACACTCAAGCTGCCTAATTATGAACATCAGTCCCTTCAGTTTCCATGTACCAGCATAAACATTCCCCAAGACTTTTCTTCCATATTCTGGATTTTGGACTTGTATCAAGGATTTTACAATCCAGAGCATGTTCATATACTATGGGAATTGGAAGTAAATGGACAATAGTATTAAATTACTGGGAAAAAATTAAATTACTGGAAAAGAAAGCCTTGCTGCTACCAAACATATGCTTTGAGACACAAAAAAAAGAACACATTTTAAAGTTGATTATACTGTAGAATTCTAAAATAGGTCCCCGTGGTTACAACACAGTAGGTTGAATGAGGAAACTGCATGCATAAACAGTGAAGACTTGGTCACCTTTTAAAATGCTTATGAGGTTACATATAAGGCAAAACAAATGAACAAACAAATGAAATCCTGTAGAAAAAAACAAAAAAAAAAAACAAAAACACTATTGTACCATATTTCACTAGACATATAGGTCACAAATACTGGATTTCTAATAAAACTTTAACATGAAGAATAAAAGTATGCCATCATGCTGTAGCTTCCTGATTCAACAGAAAATTCAGAAGTATCAAAATTCAGACCAAGACATGTAAATCACCTCCATAGGAATGCAGCGATGTGCCAAAACATCCACACACATAAAGAGAACCATCAACCATCATGCTCCAATCAACACCAGGCACCACATGCCTCACAGACCCCAGAATACATCCCCAGAGAACCAAAACATTACAACAAACTTCAACATACCAACAACTTGAGCATACCACAAGTATCCACACACCTGTACAACAAGGAAACACATGACCAGTGTGCATTTATCCTCACTCTCATAAAACCTAGCAATATGAATGACCACAACATCTGCCACACTCAAACTAACCATGCTCCACTGGCTACTTCACAGATCCATCAAAAACTATGTGTGAAACAAACAGATTCACTTTTTGTTTCTTCATTTCATTTTATCTGTATGGACTTATTCCTTAACCGAAGAATTAAAACATCAGTAGTCTGAGATAACTAAAAAATATTTATTTTCTACATTGAAAAAATGTAATAATAAAAAAATATCCTTACTTAAAGGACAACCATTAAGGAATCTAGATATGATAAACAAAGTAACTGAAAGTGAATTAAGCAATTAGTTAAAAAAATCACAATTCACCTCAGCATATTTAGAATGTACAATGAACATTTGTGAACTTCTTTTACTACCAGTAGAAAAATTGTTATGTTAAAAGGTTAATTTACTTCAAGTTATGTACATTTACCTGCAAAAGAAATAATGCTATCAAGAACTGTTAAAGCAACAGATTCAAATAAATATTAGTGGGTAATTAGCATATTTATTTAGGCACTACTGATTAATGCAATCTAGTTCATGAATATTTATAAATGAATTAACATAAAAGGCCAGTTATATAATAATAAATAAAAACTAGAAATAAATGAAGCTTTTTAAACATGTTTTATTGATTTTCATGAAATAAAATAATAAGAAATATGATATATAAATATGCACAATATATGTCTTAAAAACATCATAACATGGAACAATAACTATTTACAATGTCCATAACAGATATGTCATTGTTGTGATGACATTTTATCTAGTAGTTTTTCAAGCTTCAACCAAGTTAATTTCTTATGTGTTATCTTAGTAGTTCTTTCTGAAATAGTTTGAAATTCCCTACTACATACAAGTTTAGCTAATAGTAAAAAATCTGTAAATGATAGAACTTTTTTACACTTCCAATTTGATGTTATGATTTTTCTTGCAATTGCAAGCAAGGACCAAAGAAGGTGCACCTGTATTTTGGGGATATGTGTTGGTACTGGTGCATTAAACAGTAATAATGAGTCAGATGCTTCACACTTGTCTGACCACAATGCTTTTATGAAATTTATGAACTCTATCCAGAATGGAGTTACTATTTCACATGTAAGAAACATGTGTACCCAATCTGCAGAAAGTATTTCCTCACATCTCCAACATTTATTAAGATTATTTTTTTATATCAACTCCATCTTATGTGGGGTAATAAAGCTCCTATGGATGTATCTCTAAGTGAAGATTTTCCAAGAAGGGGATGATGTTGTGCTACTAATTGATTTAAGTACTAATTCTTTATCAATATCTGAAAAAATTGATGTGTTTATTCTCTCTGTGAAATTCCGTAACAAGTCCTCTGGGATTTGCATATTGGTTCTCAAAGATTTATATATACTTGACAATGATAGAATATTATTAACGTACAAAGTGTTTATTTCAAAAAGAAGAGAAAGTATTTTAGGTAAAGGTGCTGTGCTGATGATAGGACATATTTTGAATTCATTAACTATGTATTCTTTAAATATTTATAT
The DNA here is from genome assembly GCF_019279795.1 of Protopterus annectens. Lineage (NCBI taxonomy): Eukaryota > Metazoa > Chordata > Ceratodontiformes > Protopteridae > Protopterus > Protopterus annectens. Next base: position 1,097,091,051 of record NC_056733.1, read on the forward strand.
GTTCAACTTGTTGTTGTGCTTTATGTTATACCTGGCCATAAGAGAACATGGTTCATGGATATTATTATTGCAGAAAAACTAGTGCCAGAAAACTAAGCCATTTTCTTCCATTACTTTTATTTTAGATACGTTGAAAGTGTCCCATGTCTTCATGTATGCTATAGGAAATATTAAAAATATTAAACTTTTTGTCATATGATTTTTGTTTATTATCTTTTTAAAATTATCTAATATATAATTAATGAAATAATTATTTTATTCTTATTGGTATTGTAGAAATATTCTTTGACAAGGAAGATTTTTTTTATTTTCTGAAAACATATTATTGTCAGTATTTGTGTCTATGTCAGATAATAAGATACATGGAGATTTTTTACTTACATGGAGATTTTTCTAATTAGAACTATATTTGGAGTTTAACCATTGGCTCATCACTTAAGTATGGTCGATTCTGCATAAAGTTCTAAATACGGGAATTCTATTCCCCATCTTTCCAGCTTCTGTAGTGCCAAGCATGGCTGATTCTTGGCTTTTGAGGAAACCATAGAAAATGTATTAACATAGAATTTAGTTGCTTCATTAACTTTTTGGATGGGGAGGCAATTAAAATTTGGAAGTAGAACAACATTTTGGGTAATATGATCATTTTTATTAATGACAGTCTTTCTTCTGTCGTGAAATACATTTTATTCCATCTATTTAAAAATTCCTTATCTGTGGATAATAGGTATTTGTAATTTGTTTTTAAAGTATTATTCCAGTTTGACTTTATGTATATTCCTAAGTAATTAATGGTGTCATTTGCCCAGTTACAATTGTTGTGTTTTCTTAGTAAAGTGTTTACTTTTTTATTTATTAATAATGTTTCTGTTTTGGTGTGATTAAAGCTGAGGCCTGAAACCTCTTTAAAAACTTGCAGGAATTTTGTTATATGATCTATAGAGGAAAATATATTTCCAATTGTTAGCATGACATCGTCCACAAAAAGTTGTATTTTAGAAATGTAGCTTGGACTAACAGAAAATCCCCTTATATTAGAATTTGCTCTTATGAAGTTAGCTAGAGGTTCTACTGATAGGGCAAATAATAGCGCCTTTTAGGATGTTGAGCAGACCTGAAAAAAAGCGTGAATTTTGATGTATGATATTGAGTTAACATATAATCTGTTAATTATATTGATAAAGTCAGGGGAGAAGTTTTATACTTCTAATACTTTAAATAAAAAGGACCAATTTAAGCCTTGTTTAAGTATAGGCTAATAATTGATAGTTCTTTTTTTCCCTGTTAGCATGATCTACTAAGGAAAGGTGCCTGATAACATTGTCTTGTACTCTTCTATTTAGGATGAAGCCTATTTGATCATCACCTATTATGTTAGGCATGAGTTGATTTAATCTGTTAGCTAATATTGATATAAATATTTTATAGTCCACATTTAATAGTGAAATGGGAAGATATGAAGTTACTATTTTGGGGTCTTTGTCCTGTTTTAGGATATGGGAAATCAAGGCATATTTCCAGGAAGGGAATGAACTTGTCTTTTTTCTGAATTCCTCAAAAGCTTGTAAAAGTATCTTTAATGTATCGTCTGTGAGTACTTTATAAATTTCTCCTATTAATCCATCTAATCCTGGGGCTTTATTATTCTTAAGGCTTTGAATCCTCTCTTTTAGTTCACTTAATGTTATTGGTTTGAGAAGTTTGGTATTCTGTTCTATTGGTAGTTTGTTGCCTATGTTCTCATTTAAGAAGTTATCTTTTGGGACATTGTTATTAATATTTGGATCTGTATTATTTATTTATTTCATGATGTTTTCTGAAAGTCTCAAGAATATCTTCTAAATCTGTTACAATCTTACATTTAGTTTCATCAACAATTTCCCTTATATGTTTAACATTTGTTAAGTTTTTTTTAATTTCACAGCTAATCTATGCATGTTTTTTGGGTTAACAGAGTAAGACTGTAATTTGATTCTTTCTAAATTTATTGCCACTTTGTGATCAAGAATTACCATGTAATCAAGGTTTAATTGTTTCAGTTCTGTATTTGTGTTTATGTCTTTATTATTTAGATTTCTTTTTAGTTCATCAATTTTTGATTGTATTCTCAATAGGGTACTATCCCATTCCTTTTGTTTGTTTAGGTACTAGGTTTTGATTTTACCAAAAATGTAAAATTTCAGCATATCCCAGAAAATAACTTTAGAAGTACTATCATTGCCATTTATGTCTAGAAATATTTTGATTTCTTTCAGTAACCATTCCTTAAACCCGGTTATCTTAACAATGTGTGCTGGTATTCTTTGCCAATATACTAGATGACTAGATTTCATGTGGATTTTAAAGAAAATAGCGTTGTGGTCGGACATTGGACAGGAGCTAATGAAAACTTCTTGAATTTTTGAGAATAATCTGTAACCAATACATTATTGATGGTAGTTTGTGTACAGAATCTGTATGAGTAATGTATGTATTTTAGGGATTTGGGTTCTATTTTTTCATAAATATCTCTTATATTTGAATTATTGATGAAGTTCAATCTTTTAGTAGGTGCAGATATCTTAAACTTGTCACATTTAATAGTGTCATTTCTGGAGAGAATACAGTTAAAATATCCTGCAAATATTATTTCTCCCTTAGATTTGATTGCAAGTAAGTCAATATATTTATTCGTTGTTGCAGCACCAAGTATCCAATAAGTATTGGCTAATGTGATTAGTTTTTTATTTATTTCTGGAATAATTAAGCAGAACATGCCACTTTTGTCTGAATACATGTCGATTATTTTAGGTACTGGTAGTGTTTTCCTCCACAATATCATGGTGCCTCTTCTTTTGGTCTGAAAATGAGATTCTGCAAGTATAGAGTAGCCATTAAAAGACATCCTATTAAAATCTTCTTCTATTATATGAGTTTCTTGCAAGAATGCAATATCTACTTTCTTAGTTTTCAAATATTTGGTTAAGCTTCCTCTCTTTATAGGATTGTTGAGTCCATTTACATTTAAGGACAAACATTTATATGAAAACATTCTTATAGATTGTGTTAGATAGTAAAGATTCTGTTATGAACATAACATGAACACTGAGTATAACTGTAAAACATTTAAAACTATTTACAAGTTTAAACATGGAATATTTAATTCCTGGTTTAATGAGAAGTCTCTCAAAACCACCTTCGTCTATCCTAAGAACAATAATGTCAGTAGAACAGAACAGTCCGTACTGTGCTACTGCCATTACAATAACTGTATAGAATGTAATAAGAAGTGAGAAAAATAAAAGGCTATTCCTGATTTGAGTAGTGAAATATCAAAGTGTGTGAAATTAAAGTTAATATGTTATTTGTGATAATTATGTATATTAGAAGTAATTATCTTTGTACAACCAAATCAGAGAGTAATTTTAAAACAAAAGACCTAATGTATTATTACCGGAGTAGGAAAATAGTAATGCCTTTAGGTAGCTTATGTTTAGCTATGAGTCTAAAACGTTTTCCAGATAGAGTTAATAAAAAACATGGAACTATGAACAATTTTAAGTAAAAGCTATTAAGATTTAAACTAGAGAGCACAATAGCTATCCAAAAACTAGTAAGTAACTCTCTCTGTAAATTAATAAGAACAGGTATTGCAAGTCCTTGCAATAACAAATGAAGAAATTACTAATATCTGACTTCTATACATATGCTAGGGACAGCTATAAACATGTACATGTATAAATGGCACAGACAACACAGTAATATGCAACAGTTGAACAGCAAATGCTATAGATACACAGACACAGTAGGTTTGAATACCTCAGACCCCTGTATACTGTTATGCAAACATAATGTAATGGGTTGCAAAATTGCTGTCAGCAATAAAAACGTCTCAATACATGTGCAAGGGTGATCACAACAAAATGGAAAGAGTTCACATATCTAGGTACATATTTTAAGGGTGGTTGTATGTTAGTCATATAGACCTATACCTATGTATACCTAGATAGAACAATACATATGAACTACAAATGTATACCAAAGTTCATGATTACTGACCTGTGCATATGTATCTTAGAATAAGCTATATTCAAGAAGGTTAGTTATTAAATCTAGATAACAAAACAGGTATCTAGAAACTGGTAAGTAACTCTCTCTGTAAATTTGAGAGCTGGTACTTTTTTTTACAGATTGTAGTTAAATAAGAACCTTGGTCTTTTAAGAGCATATGTATCTTACACTCATCAAACTGGGGATATAAATAAGTCAGTTAAACTGAGGAAAGCACAAGAGAAACAGACAATTAAAAAAAATTTTCTGTATGCTAAATATTTTCAGTAACTGAACACATAGAAGCCTTTCTGCAAACCTATCTGTGAACTTCAGTTAAAAGCTTGTTTAAATATCTGCATTTTTACAAGTAATTAAAATACTGAATATGCATTTTAACAAAGTCAAAATATCATTCACCATTAAAAAAATGTTTCTATAACAATGTGCAGCATTTATCACTTACTTAAAGCAAATCCTTTCATTTCTTAATAGTTCTTTTGTTCGCATCAATTCTGTGGCATTAACTTCCTTATTCTCATCAGATAACATCATCTGAGCATGTTGAGAGGTCAAAGGTCACACTGCATGTCTATTCATGCTGTTACAGTGATGTAATCAGTTTACAAACAAGCAGGAAGTGTTCTAGCCTTGATAAAGAGTTCTTTTTAAGCTTTTTGATTTTTTTTGGTGGCAAAAATACAACACAAAGGTAATTTAAACAAGTAGATTGTGCTCAGTAATGCTGTATGGCTCTCATGCATAGCAAAAAAAAAAAAAAAAAACACAAGCAGAGAGAGTTAAGTAAGTCATACAGTAAAATGCTTAAAATACTTCTCTTTGAACAGTAAATCTGTACATTGTAAAGCCATCTTTCCCTTTCCACTTCCCTCAGCTTTAATATACTTTTTAATATAAAATTAGCACTGTTTACATATTAAATAAGAAAACTTTCTGCTATCTATCTAATATTAATTTATAGAGCCAAAAGTCTGTGTAGAATGTTTGTATGGTCACAGCAGATGTATACTTTGTGTACAAATCTTATTATAACTTTACATGATGGGTATACTGAGTTAATTGTAATATGTTTAAATGGAAGTAATGTGAATCATTTGCATACTGTGTGTGAAGCTGTTGTTTGAAGGCTACTGTCATTTCCTGACTGTGTCTATGAGATTAATAGAACAGTGTGAATGGATGGGAAAGAGAAAAGAAAAAAAAGAATCAATAAGTGCTGGGTAGCAATATTATCTTACCATTGATGTAATGCATAGCCTGCATAATAAATGTCTGCTGTAAGGTGTTTGTTACTGCAGCTTATTTTTAAGTAAATATTTAAACAAGTTTGTTTATATTGAAGTACATAGTAACTGTATATATTATTATGCAAAATAAAAGGAAAAGAATGAAAAACAAAAGAAAGTAAGAAAAAAGCTGTATTGAGAAATAGAAAAAGGTAATATAGAAGAAACCAGGCTTAAGTATATATATATATATATATATATATATATATATATATATATATGTATATATATATATTTACTAAATGAGTAGAAAATTTGTACCTTATGATTCCATTTGTATCCTGTGTTTTCAGATGTATTGTTTGTTAATAAGTTTTGTAAGTGATGGTTTTTATACTATTTCCCCTTAAGCTTCTTACTAGATTTGTCAGCTGTAGTTATTTTACCATTAGCAGAATGTCTTTTTAGACTGGGCAAAGAAAGGTCATTTTTTTCTACTTTCTCAAGTAAGTTGCTTTTCCTCATGAAGGCTAATGCTTTTTCAAGAGAATTGAATATTTTTTGACCATTTGAGAGGGTAATTTTGATTCTGGCTGGAAACATTATCTGGGCTTTAATGTTGGATTTTTAAGTCTTTAATAAGTGTGACACATACTTTTCTCTTTGTGATCACAATGGAAGTGTAATCATTGTCAAATTTTATATTTTCCCATTGACTTGGACTGGATTTCCTGATCATGCAGCTCTTAGTATTAAGTCTTTGTCTTGTGTAGATAGGAATTTTACAATGATGGATCTCACAGCTGTTGAATTTTTTGATGCAGATGTATATGACAGGGACCTGTGAGCTCTCTCAATTCTGAAAGATAAAGCTTCAGGGAGGTTTAGCATTTTTGGAAGCCAATCATTTAGGAAGAGAATCATATTATTTCCTTCCATTTTCTCTGGAAATCCATAGATCCTAATGTTTCTACTGGATCTACACTCTAGGTGTTCCACCTTTTCTAGTAACTGGTTATTTTGTTTTAGTAAAAAGTTTATCTGGTTTTCATTTTCCATTTGCCTGCCATCTGTTTCACTTACTGATTCTTCTATAGCTGCTATTTGGTCAGAGTGAGTAGTAATAATTTCCTTTAAGTCATCAATTTGTGTTTTTTTTTTTTATTTCTTCATATTTTCCATAATCTTCTCTAAATTATCCATCTCTATAGAAAGGTCTTGAATGCTGGTGATTATTGTTTGAAGTTCCTTTTTCATAGTGCTGTCTTGTAGAGATATCTTCGAGTGACTCATAGCTGTTTCAGTCTGTAACTGGTGGCAGAACTTCTGACAGGTAATATGTTGGTAAATAATTGAAAAAAATAAGATTTATTTTGATAAAGTTGTTCACAATATCAGGATAAGTAGTTGTGGAAAAATTATTCAATGTTTGTTGAATTAAAATAGAAAAATTCTGTCAGAAAAAATAATTTCAGGCAGAGCATCAAGAAAGTGCAGCTAACTCCTTGGCATCTTGGCCACGCCCTGAAATAAATGAAGTTTGATGGTAGTTTTTTGATTTAGTAACTAAGAAAAATATTGTCATTAATAACTGTAAATAAAGTTTTACTTTTTCTATAAAGTTAAGATAGCCCAACACGTTATAAATTGTTAAGTATTATACCACCTAGTCTACTTGGTAAAGGGTACATTTTAATGGTATTAAATTATAACACTAAGATAATGACCATTACCCAGTTATTATTATTGACATAATAGAAATACACTGAGAAAACTGATTACCCTTTAAACTATTAAATAACCATACTAAAATTCTTTTTTTTCTTTGCTGTTTTTATGGAGTGTGTTTTTTATTCATTTTTGTTTTTATTTATTTTTTTTTTACATCAGACCAGTAATTCCTCCCAGAAAGTAATTTTAATGGCTCATAAGACCACTATGTTTTCTCGGCAGTAGAAAGGAGATTATTGTTTTTAATCTAAGATGTATCTTCTAAGGAATAAAATATTCTTGCATCAGAAGACAAGAAGAGTTTTACTCTGACTGGATATAATACATATGCTTTGATGTTGTTTTACTTCAGCAGCTTAATTCAGGGCCAAAATTCTCTACTTAGTTATAATGTCTTAGGAACAAAGTCATTATCAAATATTGTAATATTTTGGACTATTTTAGTGGGAGCTTTAGTCCAAGCATATTTTAAAACCAATTATTTATCCATATATGAGGGGAATATCATAACAATGAGTTTTGGAGGAGTAGATGTATTCAAAGGAAATGGTTTTCCAATGGCTCCATGGGCTCTCTCAATATCAAAGGAAATATTTTCTTACAAGTTTAAAATTTGTGGTAGCCAGAAAGTCAGGAAAGGTGCCATATCAGATCCTTCTAATTTTCAGGAACACCATAGATTCTTATATTATTCCTTCCTTTTCTTTTCTTTAAATCTTCAACTTTGTTGATGAGACAAGTATTTTGCTCTAATAAAAATTCTATTTGGAATTATTTTTTTTATTTCTCATCCATTTGATTTAAAGCATATTCAATATCTTGAATCTGTTTCCTTGTTTTTCAAGCATTGTTTTGAGAAATTCAGTCTGCTTGGAACGATTATTTTGAATAAGTCCATCTTGCTTTGGAACTGAACTATTTTAAGAGTAGTTTCTAACAGAGGTGCCATAACTTGCTGCAGATCTTTTTAAAGAACATTTATCCTGAGGAATGAGTAGAGCTAGGTGAACTCATGGAAAATTATTACTAAAACGAGTAAGTCCTTTCAAATAAGTCTCTTTGTGCAATTGGAAGTTTAATGCAGAGAAATACTTTAAAAATTAATATTATCAGGTTAATAATTCTAGATAATAATTTCCCTTTTGTGGAACTGTTAACAGAGGATGTTATTTGGTTGCAATCTTTAATATAATCCCAATCATGCTCAATCCAAAAAAAAAAAACTATTAGTTTTTTTTCCAACAAATCCCTCTCTCATGTAAAAAACAAAATTAAAGTGCTCTCTCTTGATAATACAACCACTGAAGTCACTTCTCATAGCAAGTTACTAGGGTTGATTGTGGATAATAATCTTACATTTGGCAAAGAAAAACTCATCAAAATCTAGAGATGTTTTACAGAGCCAAAACTTTATCACTGATGCAACTAAAACTGCACTTGCACTACTTATCTCCTTTCCACTCTTCTTTATGGTGTTCCCATCCTTACTAACCTCTAGGCATCACAAAAATTAAAACTTGAAAAATGCTATTACAAAGTTGCTAAATTTACACCAAATAACTCAGTACCTACCACTGTATAGCACTTAAAAGTATAATTTGGTTAGAACTGTCTCATCAACTAAAATATACACAACTTCTTACCACCTATAAAATTATGCAGCATCCCTCTACTGGTCCAGCACTAAAAAATATTCTACACAACTATGTTCCTAGTCAAACATTGTGATCCGGTGACCAAAAATTCCTTTCTGTTTTCTAACCTATCCAATCAGCTGGGCTTTGTCTGTACTCGGGCAAGGATGCTAAGGCCTGGACTTTCTTACCCATATCGATCTTTCAAAACCACTCTGAAAGATTTCCTAGCTAAAATCGTGTTCAAAACCAAGATAAACTATATCCCCAAATGTGAACAACTACCTTTTCATTCCTTACACCTCCTTACTCTCCCTTCTACACTTACTTCCTTATTTCTGTCAAATTATCTTCCTGACTTTCTTCTGAATATACTATAATCCTGTTTTCCCTCACTTCATATTGCAGTTCCTGTTTGTATTAGATTAACTTACCTTTAATTTCTGTACAAACTGTCTAAAATTTCTCTAAATATTAAATGATTGTCATATAACTTGTATTTATTCTTAGTAATTTTTATATTATGTCTAATTTGTTATAATTATTTGAACTGTAAACATTTGTTTTATTTGAAGATTGTAAAATTACTGTTCTTAAAATGTTTTCTAATAATGTGGAGGTTTTCTCCTCAGGCTGTAAAATTATTGTTTTTCATAGATTGGTACTAGGCTATCGGCCCTAGGGCCTATACAAGCCTAGCCGTAACAATTCCCTGGCTATTTTTTCCCACACTATTTACCTTTCTGGACCCCTGTCTAAAATATACATCTTCAATCTGTAAAGCTCTTTCCAGTGGGGAGAATCAAACCTTGCACCTTGTGGTTGAAAGGCATACACCTTAACCACTGTACCACTTGGCCTTTTTAAAATGTTTTGCAATAATCTGGAGTTTTTCTCCCTGTGCCTCTGCTGAAAATGGGATTCTACCCATTTGGATATTCCTGGCAATCAAAAATCAATCAATAAATAATAATCCTCAATTTTATTTTTTCTAATCATATTAATAACCACACTGTCATAAATAACAGATGTCATTTCCAAAACATATACTTAAAATCTGTATTTCACTTTGTGAAAAACATATGTTTTGAATCAGTGAGATGGACATTGTTTTTTACTTTTTTCTTTATTCAAGAATATAGCAATCTTGTTTCTATTGCCTTAAGGATATTTGTAACACAATTTTCAAGACTGATGCGATATTCAAATCATCAGCATAAGGTAGAATTAGTTGTGCCTTATATTCAGTAATATTTCCCACTCTGTGTGATGGTATGTATAAAATCAGTCTTCATTAAAGTCTTCATTGCTAAGATAAACAAAAGTGTACTTAAAGACCACCCTTGTTTAGCTTCTGTCCTAATCACATCAGGGTCCTCTACATCTTCATTTATCATAATTCAGTTCACATATTAGTAAAAGTATTTTTCAAAATATGTTTCCTAGTCAGAATGAATAGCAACTGGACTCCCCCCCCCCCGAAAAGAGGACAGAAAAAGATAGAAAGGGATGTAGATAGATTGATAGATTAGATAAGATTGATTCTATACATTTCTGTTTCTTAATAAGAAAATACAAGTTGTTGACTATATATATATATATATATATATATATATATATATATACACACACACACACACACACACACACACACACAAACACATGCGCGCACACAAACTTGTGTGTGTGTGTGTGTGTGTGTGTGTGTGTGTGTGTGTGTGTGTGTGTGTGTGTGTAATACACTGTTATGTTACAATATCAGTCAGTTCTTAAGGATTACTTCAGTGAATATGACATTGTAATTGCTGTGATAAAATCAATAGTATGACTTTCTTTGAGTTCATATACCTGATGCTGTATGCTAAACACCGTTTGTAGTTTTGCTTCATTTCACTCTAAAAATTTGTTAGATTATTTGTATTAACTTATTAATGTTGTATAACTCACGTTTAACAGTGTTGTAATAATTTAACCTGGTGGTGCTCATCTTGGTTGTTTAAAATTCCTTGAAATGAAGAAGGCATTCAGTAGATATGGAGGATACATTAACTGCAATCAGTTTTGTTACCACTGTACTATATACCATTCTTCTCACTTCAGTATAAAGCTAAGTAAGTCACATTTGCTATTTACATGCAGAGTGAATTCTAAACACATGTTGTTGTCTGTAAGTATTTCAAGAAAAAAAAAAGAAAAATTCTCTCATTAAACCCTTACAAATGAATATGATGTCCTCAACAAATCATCCATAATATATGGTTAAACCATTAAATAAAACTGTGTAAGATAATGTGCTTCAAAGTCACACTTGAAAACATTTGTATAACTAGGCATAAAACTTGCACACATGACTACTCCAGCTTTCTGCAACTATACCTTCCACTCAAAAATAATTTTTGAGAAAGATAGAAATGTAATAAATTTAAAATAAATGAATGAAAGACAAACTGAAAATATGCCTCTATACAAGTGAAGGTTCAAAGTTCAATATATAAAAAAGCACTTGCAAGGTGTTGCAATAAAGTCCAAAGCTGCCAAGTGGTGAATCCCAAAGAAAACTTCCATTATTGACACAAATACAGGCTTTAAGCGCTTTCAGCCATAAACATAGCCTTCATCAGAAACACCCATAATCCCAGTGACATACACTTAAATACCCTTCAGTGACAAAAAATTGCTATTTAATTAACCAATTAATATGTTTTATACAAATAACATAGATAACATAAACTAAAAACATTACTATAAGACACTTATAAAAACTGCAATTCTATTTGCATTTATTGTACTTTGCTTTTCTGCATAAAACAACTTTATAATTCATCCCACTACTAAGACTAGGTTTGTTATAAGCATTGAGCAGAATCTGCCATTTAAGCTCTTTATATTCAAGCAGTGCTGCAGTAGTGTTGTCACCTCACAGTAAGATGCTGTCTGGTTCGATTCTCAGCTAGAGCATCTTCTGCGTGGAGACATGCATGAATGGGCGTACCTTCGTTGAAGGTTGTGCATCAGGGCTGGTAACTCGGCACGTAAAAATCAACTACCAATCATTAGCGGACCGGAGTTCCGCTGTGGTGACCCCTAATCGGGAAAAGTCGAAAGACACAATATATTCAAGCTCTCCTTCTTTGTCCCCGTTAAAATCAGGAGAAACATAGGCTGTTACTGAAAACAAAAACTTTGAACACCTGGAACATTCTAATGTATGTTTGAACAATACATTATTGTAATCTTTCATTTTTATTTCATAATAATGTTCATAACTTCTCCTTCTCATTGATTTATTGGTTTTTCCTATGTAGAAGGAATTACATGCTAGCCACTTTGCCATGTATACCACAAATTCTGAACTGCATGTAAACCTACCTGGCACTGTAATGTTTTCTTTCATTGGTACTTACTTCTACATAAGTTCCCTCTGCTATAAATCTGCACACTTTGCATTCTAAACACTTATACATACCCTTAACTCTACTGTTACTGGGTGCATGTTTGTTTTCTAGAATCTCTTTAAAATTCCTAGCCCTTTTGTTAATGTATATGGGTTCTTCTCCCACTGCAGCCTTAACTTCTTTATTTGCTACTAAAATCCTCCAATTATTATTAATAATTCATTTGATAGCTTCACTGTCCACTGTGAAGATTAAGGACATGGCCGCTTCCCAATTCTTGTCCTGCTTTGCCCTTTCTTCTCCTTCCCTAGTCTCTTTTCTTGCACCTTCCAGTCCTGATAAATTGCTAACTATCTTGCTGGGATATCCCATATGCTTGAACCTCTCATGTAATTCTCCCACAAATCCATCTATTTTGCTAGCATCACTTGTGAGTCTCTCTACCCTAATCAGCTGCCCCTTCAATATATTATGTTTGGCAGACAGAGGGTGCATGCTAGTGTAATGAAGTAAGCCATTACTAGCCACATTCTTGTAACTTATAACTGTACTTAATGCCTGTTGTCCTTGTTCCTTAATGATGTCTAAATCTAAATAACTAATCCTGAAAAAATTATATTCCAATGAAAATTTAAAAAAACGTGTGCTGTCATTCATTTCTTTGACAAAATCCTTTAAATTACCTTCTGTACCCCTCCACATAAAAAACAAATAATCAATAAATCTGTAATAACATAAAAAATTGTTGTACCTTGCTATGTGGGGCAAGAGATTTATAGGTTCATAGGTTCGTACTAGGCTATCTGCCCTAGGGCATTTATAAGCCTAGCCAGAGTGTGTGTGGCTTTCACCACCCCTTAGGATGAGAATACTATGCCCTTTTAGGGTTTAGTTTACTGTGCCTCTGTCTAGTAGTGACACAGAGATGACCCCCGGGGTAAACCTACGATCTCCCATCCACTCGTCGAGATTTCTCTTGAATAGAGTCAGTGAGGGGCTCTGCCTAACATGGACTGGGATTCTGTTCCAGAGTGTAGGGAGCCTCTGGGTTATGAATCTGTCCCTCCAGCATGTCCTATTTATTTCTGTGTTGAGGTTTAAGTCTCTTGTTCTCATGGCTCTGATGGATTTGGATTTTCTGAGGTGGAGCATGTCCATTAATTCCGGATTGGACATGGCCTTGTACGTCAGGCACAGATCACCTCTGAGTAGGCGGTATGCGACTGAATAGAGCTGGAGTTTTTTCAGTCAGGCAGCATATGACATATGTTTAAGACCCTTTATCCTCTTGGTGAGGAACTTTTGGGGTCTTTCCAACTGCTGCAGGTGTCGGGTGAGATACATCCCAAATGGGGCATTGTACTCAATCATTGGCCTGATAAGAGAAGAGTACAGGGCACAATGACCTCTCTTGATCTAGATGTGAAACCCTTCATGATAAGGTGGGCAATATAGAAGGTCTTCCTAACCACTTTGGCAATGTGAGTGTCAAATGAGAGGTTACTGTCAACCTGGGTCCCTAGGTCCCTGATTACCTCTTCCGTACTTAATGGATTACCACCTATGTGGTAATTTGTCGGTACCTTGTTTTTCCCAAAGGGTATGACTATACATTTTTGGCGTTCAGCTTAAGGCCATGGCTCTGGCACCAATTATCCATTTCTATGAGGCCTCTCTGAAGGATGTTTGTGTCCGCTGGAGTATCAATTATGGTGCCCAGTTTGCAGTCATTTGCGAACTTTGTCAGCCACAATCCTCCTATGTTTGCCTGTACCTCGGAAAAATAAATGCCGAACAAGAGGGGTCCCAGGACTGAGCCCTGTGGGACACCGCTTGTGACTGGCTTAGAGTCTGACATAGCTCCAGCAACTCTGACCCTGTGGGTTCTGTCCTTGAGCCAGTTTGCAACCCATCTTGTGACATATGGGTTTACATTTAAGCTGGTGAGTTTGTCTATGATGCCCGAGTGGGGTATTGTGTCAAAGGCTTTTGCAAGGTCAAGGTAGGCTGTGTGAACTGCCTTACCCTCATCAATGGCCTTAGTGACTGTTTCAAAAAAGTTGACCAAGTTCAAAAGGCAGGATCTGCCCTTGACAAAGCCAAATTGGGTAGGATCCAATGTCTGTAGGTCCCCAATGTCTTTGTTTATGAGTTCCATAATGATCCTGTCCATAGCTTTGCAGACCAGGCTCGTCAAGCCTCAAGGCCTATCCTTGTATTCTGTCTCCTACAAGCTCTTGAGGGGAGATCTATGCCTGCCATACAAAGCATTGTCAGACCCAACTCTGATGGACCATTCCCCTATAGGTCCTTTCTGACTCAGTTACACAGTAATTTAGAAAATTGTTCAAATTATTGAATTACTTCTGCAGTTACGTCTTTTTCTATGCCAGTATTGAAAAGATCTGCATTATTCACTTGTTGATTGTATTTATTTATTTAACATTTGTTTACCGTCCGACTTGGAATGAAGCCAGTTTTCAGCGGAGGCCCGGGGAGAAATGCTCCAGACACATGTCTTTGTAATGTGGGAGGAAACTGGAGCACCTGAAGGAAACCACACAGATGCAGGGAGGACAATGCAGACTCCACACAGAAGGCACTCCAGCCGAGAATCAACCTGGAGAAGCTCTTGCTGTGAGGTGACAACAAAAGCTTCAAAACAAGAGTTTGCAAACTAGCTGTTTGTGCTTGCTTCCCACATGTGCAGTCAAGGCTACTGCATGAATCCAAATTGGTAGATCTAAGTACATGTCATAGGGGGTTCCTTACTGAAATGTCACGATTCAAAAAATTGTGTTCTGACTTGCTGAAAACAAAAGCATGAAATGCAGGAGAAGAATGAATATGAAACATTACGCTTCTTTTTACACTACTATTTTTTCAGGTAGGGAAGCCTTCAGAACCCCACCCCATCCCAAAATGTATATATACCAACACTGAGATCACCATACCATGGAGAAAATGAAATATTTTGAGAAATGGCGATCTTGGACTTAGTATACGTAGTACAGCTTTTCAGCCATTAAGTCTCTACATAACAGGACTTCCAAGACAGGTCCTGACCTTTCAAATGGTTCTGCCACAGCACCCTATTCTGCATGATATACATCTGTCTTCCAGTGAGTGTCAGTGCTACCATAGATCAGACTATCTCCCGCTTCCCTGAATGGGTAATCTAGTACTGACCACTCACTTCCTTCTTTTCCTGAATGGAACTTTTGTTGCCTTTGCCACTAGTTTAACCCAGATTATCTCAGCCATAGTCAGAATTGTATACTTCTATAACTTGCTTTGGATTAGAAGCAAAAGCCTATAATATATGGCTGGGAGATGTGAAATGCTTAGTCCATTATTCTACTATTTTGGTTATTATAAATATATTAAAGAACCAAAAACATAATGAATACAACAAATGCCAACTTGGTACAGATACAATAATTCATTGTTTGAGTGCACAGTGTATAGGCTGATTTTAGAACCAAGCAATGATAGATAGATAGATAGATAGATAGATAGATAGATACATAGATACATAGATAGAAAGAGGGAAACATAGATAGATAGATAGACATAGATAGATAGATAGAACGATAGATAGATCTAGATACAGATAAAAATAAAATAGTAGGCAATAGGATAATGACACTGTTATTGCCCATGACTGTAATGAAAGACTGCAAAAATGATAACACTATGACAAAGGCAATGTGAAACACAGCAAATGAGAAAATAGATTAATGTCAATCTAGGCAGACAGCACTAGTAAAAACAATCTTTTCAGGTATAAAATTTAGAAATCAAATCACAAGTTATGCAGAAACAGGTTCATAGGTTGGTACTAGGCTATTGGACCTAGGGTCTATACAAGCCTAGCCATAACAATTCCCTGGCTATTTCTTCCCACACTATTTACTTCCCTGGATCCCTGTCTAGCAGGGTGACTGACATGATCCCAGGGTGAATTTCCTTTCTCCCATCCAATCATCAAGGTTCCTTTTGAAGAGGGCCAAAGAGGTGCTCTGCTTGACATGTATGGACAGTCTATTCCAGAGTCTGGGGAGTGTCTGGGTCAGAAACCTATCCCTCCAGCATGTTTTGTTTATTGTGATGACAAAGTTTAGATCCCTGGAGCATTTGGCTCTGAGGGATTGGAATTTCTTTAAGTGTAGCATGTCCAACAGCTCTGGGTTTGACATAGCCCTGTATGTTAAGCAGAAATCGCCTCTGAGTAGACGATATACGACAGAGTATAGCTGGAGTTTTTTAAGGCGATCAGCATAGGACATCTGCTTTAGGCCTGTGATTCTTTTAGTGAGGTATTTCTGCAGCCTTTCCAGTTGTTGCAGATGTCTTGAGAGGTACATACCAAATGGGGCATTGTATTCTATAATGGGTCTAATGAAGGATGAGTACAGTGGAACAATGACCTCCTTTTTTCTGGATGAAAAGCCCTTAGTGATGAGGTGTGCCACATAGAAGGATTTCCTGACTGTTGTAGTGATGTGGTTATTGAAGGTGAGACCACTGTCTACATGTGTTCCTAAGTATCTTATCACACTTTTGGTGTTTAGTGTACTGCCACCTATGTGGTAATTCATGGGTACATGTTTTTTCCCAAAGGAGATAACTATACATTTCTTGGCATTGAGCTTGAGCCCATGGCTCTGGCACCAAGCATCTGTTTCTGTAAGACCCTTTTGTAGAGTATCTGCATCATTTGTGTATTCAATAATGGCTCCCAGTTTGCAGTCATCTGCAAACTTTGTTAGCCAGAGTCCCTTAGTGTTGGCCTGTACTTCAGAGAAGTACATGCCAAACAAGAGCAGTCCCAGGACTGAACCCTGAGGTATTCCACTTGTCACTTTTCTGGAGCTGGATTTGGAGTTGGCTACTTTTACAGTGTGGGTTCTGTCAGTAAGCCAGTTAGCAACCCATTGGGTGATGTAGGGATTAATGCCCAGCTTAGTAAGTTTATCTATGATTCCAGAGTGGGGAATGGTGTCAAAGGCCTTGGCAAGGTCCAGATAGGCTGTGTGGACCATCTTACCCTCATCCATGGCTCTGGTGACTGATTCAAAGAAGTCAGTCAGGTTCAGGAGACAAGATTGTCCCGTCATGAGCCCAAACTGGGTGGGGTCCAGTGTTTGAAGGTTGCCAATGTCTTTGTTTATAAGTTCCATGATAATATGTTCCATGGCCTTGCAGATCAGGCTCGTTAGACTGATGAGGCAGTAGTTCCTGGGATCCAAGGTGGATCTCCCGTTGTGGAGTGGGATAACTGTAGCTGTGCATCACTGAGTGAGCACGAAGCCTGAGGTGAGGCTATGACTAAACATGACACTTAGGTGAGGTGCCATTTCATTTTGTAGTTCATGTAGTACACAGCCCAGGATGTCATCTGGTCCCATGGATGCTGTATTCTTAGCTTTGGGGAGTGCGTTTTCTATCTGTGTGGCTGTTATTACCAGAATTTGTCAATCTTCCAGTATTGAAATGGGCCATTTAGGGGATGAGGGGGGTGAAGTTGGAACTGAATTGATCTGCCAGGATATTGGCAATATCCTTGGGATCAGTATATTGAATGACATTCTGTTGTAGCTCAGAGCAGATCTGAGCATTGCCATTTAGATTCTTGACATAGTTATAGAATGTCGTGTGGTTGTCTTTGGAATCTTTGGCAATTTTATTTTCCTAACTAGCTTTGGAGGATTTTATGAGGGATCTCAGCTTCTTACTGAGGCTGGTAAGGGAGTTTTTTGCATCCTGGGATTTTCCTCTTTTCTGCAACAGTTTCTTCCTTTTGTTGTAAAGTTTGTTTATGGCAGGGGACCACCAGATTGACTTCCTTTTTGTGGAGGAGAGCATCTTGGTACTATTTGGGATGGCACGATTCATGCACTAGTGGATATGCTCATACAGTGCCTTAGGATTCAGTAGTCGAACTTTCAGTTCCCATCTGCATGGGTGTCATGAAATTTGTCACTTCTGACTTGAGTAGCATGAAGCTGGCTTTGGAGAGGTTTTTATGGAGGTTTCCTTATGGGGGGGATGGGGGTGTGATGTGGATGTTAAGGGTGATTAGCTTATGGTCAGACCTGACCAACAAGGGGGTGACCTTAGGTGTTGAACATCGATTTCCCATGTTGGTAATGACCAGGTCTAAAATATTAGAGACTCTGGTGGGACTATGGATTAGATGATCCAGGGCATTGGAATTTATGAATTCCAAGAACCGTTGGGCAAAGGTGTTGGTACATGAGAAGTTTTCCCAATTAATGGCGGGGTACCTAAAATCACCCAGTATTTGGTTGTATCTTAATATTTTGCAGTATGTTTAGAAAGGTGTAGTGTCTTGGGGCATGGTGGGAGATCTGTAGCAAGCTACAATTTGGATTGCAGTCTTACCTAGTGTTAGTTGCACCTGGAGAATTTCAGACACATTGTGTTGGGCAACTAGCCTGGTGGTGTGAATATCCTTGGTGAATATGGACACTCCTCCACCTTTAGTGTTTTGGTCCTGGTTTGGTGGACGAAAAGTGTGGTAAGAGTTGTAGCCTGGTATTGCATGGGTGCTCTCTGGAGCTTTGAACCAGGTCTCAGTTTACTGCACAGATATCGATGTTCTCCATTTTTAGGAGATCCTCGAGAGAGTGCATTTTGAGGTTTAGACTTCTAGCACTGAATAGCATTGCCTTCAGATTTTGCATGTTTGCACCTGTTACGGTGGTGGTTTTGTCCTTTGCCTAAAAAAGGACATCAGAAATACACTGAACGGAATGGCAGAAGCAGACAGACTTAGAAAATACTTAGACGTTGATTACAGAAGATCTTAGGAAGTAACAAAGGTTAAGCTTAAAGCACAGAAAAGCAAAATCAGTTAACCAAATAAAAAAAGAGATATAATAATTATGTAAGTAGTGAATTTAGTGAAAATAGAAAACAGTTTGCAAGTAATGCAAAACACTATCATAACGTGGATGTAGTGGAAGGCATTATCCATGTATAAGAACATGTCCAGAAAAATGAAAAAATTGTAACAATTGCAGAATTTTGCAGAAGTTTATGCAGCTAGAGAAACTGTAACAAATGAGGTAAAAGATGAAAATAAGGCTACCTGAAGCCAGTTTAAAAGTACTTTCCCTTACAGAAACATGAGTAAATGCAGACAGTACGACACACTAGCAGAATACAAATATTTCTTTGATGGAATATATAAACTTAAAAGGCATTAAATAAAGCTACATGTGGACCCAATAGTAAAACTATGCCACAACAACTTATATGAATACAACACCACTTATGACAAAAGTTACAATGAGAATTATAACAGCTATAAGAGATGAAAGTATTATGAAGAGTGTCATATCCTTTACCATGGATGATGTCACAGTACCAAAACCAAATTATAGAAAGGAAATTGACATTTATGAGGATAAGATGGTAAAGTTATTCAGAGAGAGTGAGAGAGAGAGAGAGAGGTGCATAACTCCAAAAGTACATAGTATAATAACTGAACTTTATAGACAAAAAAAATTAGTAAATTGGTTCTGAAGTCAGGTTTCATCAGATGGAGTCACACCAGAATCACTGCAGCATAAACACAATTTCAAATCATAAAGGCTGAACATAACATGAAATACATTTAATACCAGCAAAACTTTTCCTAATAGTTACAAGAAATGCCTAATAAAATAATTTTATAATGATGATACAATTTAGACACTAACAAAAAAGAAAATGATGAAACAGAACAAGTGCTACAAACATTTAAGAAGAATAGACTGACATAAAATACAAATAAGGGCAAATGTATTATTAGAATGCAATGGACTCATCATTTCAAAAATATGACATGTCTCCTAATCCAGGAAACATAAAGATAATGCAGTTATAAAAAAAATAGTCACTGAGTTTTAAAAAATGTCATGATGGCTTCTTATAGTTAATGATTCACCAAACATTTAGCTTAATAACATATCTTTTTATTTTATTTATTTATTTTATTTTACATTTGTTGACCGGGCTAGTCTAGCTGGATATATGTCCATTTTCAGTAGAGGCCCGGGGAGAAAAGCTCCAAGTGTAGATTACAGATATAAAAAAACATATAGGAAACAGAACATAGACATTGTTACATACAATTTTATATAAAAAAGCAGTAAGTAGGGAACATTAATGTAAAAAATGCAAACCAAAAAAAAATTTTTTTTTTGAAAGCATACATATAAAGTTACTGTAAGAATAGATAGGATAGGAGAGGAAGGAGTGAGTTAACCTGGGTTGGTGCAGCATAAACACAATTTCAAATCATAAAGGCTGAACATAACATGAAATACATTTAATACCAGCAAAACTTTTCCTAATAGTTACAAGAAATGCCTAATAAAATAATTTTATAATGATGATACAATTTAGACACTAACAAAAAAGAAAATGATGAAACATTAGAGATTAGAGATTTAATGAAAGGTGGCACTCCATATGTGTTTGGACTGAAGGGAATAATTAACTTCAGAACACCTGAAGCAAAGCCTAAGCTCAGAAATGATCACCAGATACTTTGACTTTGAGTGTCAGTTTGACGTAAGGTCTGTGGTTCTGGGGTCCATATTAAACAAACACAGAAAAGATAGGAATGGACTCACTGCATATGCCAATAGAGATACTTGGAGTGGTGGAGTAGGATGATGTTAAAGTAAATATCTCATCCTCTTACACCCTGTCACATTCTTACCCACCATACTAGTTCACATTTATTAGAAGGACTGGAATTCCATGGCTTAACAGCACACATGAACATGCTCTTACATCAACTCCCTAATATACCTGATAACTCTCACCTTCTGATTAAAACAGAAGCACTTCCTCCTTGTTCTATTAACTTTCAACTTATACTGTCACCTACAATGCCACCAATACACTGTAGTTTATCTAAATTACAGAAATATACCTGGATTGTTCACACTTCATATCCCTTCTACAAATAAATGTCTGCCATATTAGCTGAGTTCAAGAGGGTCCTTCTACCGGCAGCCTAATTATCAAGATCTAGACATTTCATATTTAACCTCTAACAACCACCACTGATTCTTCTTTAGAAAATGACCACCAAGACTTAAAATGTAAGGGTCAAAGCTAACTCCATAACACAGGCAGATTGACCACTGACTGTATCCCAGACACTCTGATTTGGTTAGTGGCCTGTGCACTTGAGGTGTCAACTGAAATAACTAGCCACTGTTTTTACTCATTTTGGAGAAAGACAGAATGTGTATGCCATTGCCACTTGTCCTGGCTAATGAATCGCTCCTGAAGACCAAATGAGATACCCAAAGAGTCAGGTGGCTTGATGCAATATTTATCTTCCTGAAAAAAAAATATCACCTTATTGTGCCTGAATGCATAAGGGGACACTACTCACATTACAAAATATGGCATTCCATCACTTATCCCATTACTCTCTCTGGAGCAAAAATGCTACTCTTCCTCAAGTAAGTTCAAATCATTTTATATAAAATGTTACATAACCTGAACAGCCCTCATTCAGCAACATGTTAGGAACATATAAAAAACAATATGAATACACCCCTTATTGTGTTTCAAAATATAATAATACTGTTACAACCAACTAACACTGCCTCCCACTGAAGACTGTTTTACTGCAAGTTTCTTTGCTATAGTTTACAAATCTAAATTAGCATGGAAAACTCAGAATTTGACTAGTGCTGGATTTGCATGACTACCACCTAGGTACTTTGGAACATAAGTATTTAAATGCCCAACACTGAATTGCTTCTAGTTCATAGGTTCATAGGTTCATACTAGGCTATCTGCTCTAGGGCATTTATAAGCCTAGCCAGTGTGTGTTTGGCTTTCGCCACCCATTTTAAATTAATTTTGCTATACCCTTTTTTGAGGTTAGTATACTGTGCCTCTAACAGTAACACAGAAGTGATACCCGGGGTAAACCTACGATCCACCATCCACTCATCAAGGTTCCTTTTGAAAAGAGTCAATGAGAGACTCTGCCTAACCTGGACTGGGATTTTATTCCAGAGTGAAGGGAGCCTCTGGGTTATGAATCTGTCCCTCCAGCATGTACTATTTATTTCAGTGCTGAGGTTCAAGTCTCTCGAGCGCATAGCTCGATGGGATTTGGATTTTCTGAGGTGCAGCATGTTCATTAATTCCGGGTTGGACATGGCTTTATACGTCAGGCACAGATCGCCTCTGAGCAGGCGGTATGCCACTGAGTAAAGCTGGAGTTTCTTTAACCGGGCAGCATATGGCATCTGTTTGAGCCCTTTGATCCTCCTGGTGAGGTACTTTTGGGGTCTTTCCAGTTGCTGCAGGTGTCTGGTAAGGTACATCCCAAAAGGGGCATTGTACTCAATTATGGGCCTGATGAAGGATTAGTAAAGAGGCACGATGACCTCCCCTGATCTAGATGTGAATCCCTTCATGATTAGGTGGGCTATATAAAATGTTTTTCTAACCACTTTGGTCACATGGTTGTCAAATGAGAGATTGCTATCAACTTGGGTCCCCAGGTCCCTAATTACTTCTTCTGTACTTAATGGATTACCACTTATGTGGTAATTTGTGGGCACTTTGTTTTTGCCAAAGTGGATGACTATACACTTTTTGGCATTTAGCTTGAGGCCATGGCTCTGGCACCAGTTGTCTGTTTCTATGAGGCCCTTTTGGAGGATGCTTGTGTTGGCTGGAGAGTCAATTATGGCGCCCAGTTTGCAGTCATCTACAAACTTGGTCAGCCACAGTCCTTCCGTGTTGGCCTGTACCTCTGAGAAATATATACCAAACAAGAGAGGTCCCAGGACTGAGCCTTGTGGGACACCACTTGTAACTGGTTTGGAGTCCGACATGGCTCCAGCAATTCTAACCATGTGGGTTCTGTCCTTGAGCCAGTTTGCAACCCATCTAGTGACATAGGGGTTTATATTTAAGCTGGTGAGCTTATCTATAATTCCCGAGTGGGGTATTGTATCAAAGGATTTTGCGAGGTCCAGGTAGGCTGTGTGGACCACCTTCCCCTTGTCAATGGCCTTGGTGACTGTTTCAAAGAAATCGACCAGGTTTAAGAGGCAGGATCTGCCCTTAACAAAGCCGAACTGGGAAGGATCCAGTGTCTGTAGGTCCCCAATATCTTTATTTATAAGGTCCATGATGATCCTTTCCATAGCTTTGCAGACCAAGCTAGTCAGGCTTATGGGGTGATAGTTTCCAGGATCTGGTGAGGCACTACCTTTGTGGAGAGGGACCACCATTGCTGTACGCCACTCTTTGGGTACATATCCTGTAGTAAGGCTGAGATTGAACAGTAGTTTTATGTTTGGGTTTAGCTCTTCTTGGAGTTCATGTAGGACGCAGCCCAGGACACCGTCTGGTCCCATTGATGCTGTGTTTTTTTGCTTTGGAGAGGGCGGCTCTTACCTGAGCATCTGAGATGTCAGGGGGGCAGCACTCTGCTGGGATAGATATTTGCCCTTTTGGTGGGGGGGGGAGTTTGCGCTGAACCTGTCAGCTAGAATGTTTGCAATGTCTGTGGGTTTGGTGTATTTTTTGTCATTTTGGACTAATTCTGAGCATATCTGGGAATTCCCACCCAGGTTCCTAACATAACTAAAGAAAGATCTGATGAAACGTCTACTTTTATCTTTAATAAATCCTGGATATTTTTTGAGTGCTTTTTGCAACTTGACATCGTGGCTGGAACTCTCATTTTTTTCTCCTTATAACTAAAGAAAGCCTTATGATTATCCTTAGTGTCCTGTGCAATTTTTCTCTCGAAGCTGCTTAGACGATTTTATGAGTACCCGTAGTTTTTTGCTAATACTGATCAGAGATGCCTTCCCTTTTTGGGATTTTGCTCTATCATGTAGTAGCTTCCTCCTTCTATTGTATAGTTTGTTTATGGCTGGGGTCCACCAGACAGGATGTCTGCCTTTGGAGGATTGGGTCTTGGTTTTATTTGGGATTGCATGATCCATGCATTCCTGAAGGTGTTCATAGAATGCGTTTATAAGTCTGGGCCGTATTTTCCACAGGCCAGGGGGCTTTGAAGGAGTCCACCTCGGTTTTGAGGAGTGTGAAATTTGCTTTAGAGAAGTTTTTCACTGTGGTTTTCTGGGCAGGGGGTGGGGTCAGGATGTGAATATCCAGTGAGATTAGTTTATGGTCTGATCTTACCAGTGAGGGATACACTTCTGGTCTGGAGCACAGAGTCCCCATGTTGGTGATGATCAGGTCCAGTATGTTTTCCCCTCTTGTGGGAGTGGTAACAAGTTGTTCCATAGCATTTGAGTTTATAAATTCTAGGAACCTTTGGGCTAGGGTGTTGGAGCTAGAGTAATGCTCCCAGTCTATGTTTGGGTAGTTGAAGTCGCCCAATATAATGGTGTTTGGAAAGACCTTCATATTTTCCAGTGTTCTCAGGAAGGCCGAGTGGAGTTCCTGGGTTTGGGAGGGTGGTCTGTAGCAGGCTATAAACTGGAAGGCAGTTTTACCCACTGTTAGTTGCACATGGGAAGTCTCTGATGCTTCGTGCTGTGCTACCAACCTGGAGGTGTGGGTATCTTTGACGAATATTGATACTCCCCCTCTTTTTGTGGTTCGGTCCAAGTTTTGGGGCCAAAAAGCATGGTATGAGGTATAACCTGGTAGTGTTGGGGTGTTCTTGGGAGCCTTGAACCAGGTTTCTGTTACTGGACAGATATCGATGTTCTCCATGCTAAGGAGAGTTTCGAGTGCATGCATCTTGAGGTTTAGACTTCTGGCATTGAGTAGCATTACTCTTAGCTTCTTATCCCTTGTGATACCTATGGAGGTGGGTTTGTCTTTTGAGCCTTGCCTAAAAAAGGCACTATGGGGGTAGCAAGAGCCTTTGCCAATATCCAAAAGCCCAGGGGTGTTAGGTGCAAGCCGTCCCTAGCGAAGCATCGTGGCTTGTCGAGCATGTCATCCCAGGCTGACAGGCATTGGATCCCCTTTGAATGACACCAATACTTAAGCCAATTGTTGAAATTGATCATCTTGTCTTCATATTGTGGCATCATTCTTCGTGAGGGTAAGATGCTACTCAGGGTCAGGATCATACTGGCCTGGGCTACATGCTCAGAGAGCTTGTCTATGCCTCTTTTCATGTAGTCCAGGGAGGTAAGTCTCAGGTCATTCACACCAGCATGGACAATGACTGAGTCATATTTGTACTTGCCTTGGAGTGACCTGAGTGCTTGTGTTATGTGGTGGATCCTAGTGCCCGACAGGCAGCTCACCGTGACCTTCTCCTTGTTCAGCCTGGTGAGCGGGACGTCAGTGTGCCTGACGATAGAGTCACCTATTACAAGTGTATCAGGTGTGTTGTTTAGCCTTAAGGCTGTGACTGTTTGGCACACTGGCTTTGTGAGCTATGTGTTGCACGTGTTTTGTTTTGGGGTAGCGGTTGCTTGGGTGTCTGCTTTGGAGGTCTCTGCTGCTTAGGCAGATTTTTATTTAGAGCCTCTGAGTATGTTTTTGTGTGTTTATGTGTTTGGTTTGCTGTCGTGGTAGGTCTATGTGAGACTGGAATTGTAGTGAGTGTGGTTTCCTTTTCCTCCTGACTGGTTATGCCAGTAGTGAGTTGAGAGAGCTTAGCCTCCAGTTTGGCTATATGGTTGCATTTCTCACATGTGTTGGAATTTGTTGGGAGGAGGAGAGGGTTGTCTGTGTACATGAGGCAGTTGTAACATTGCCTCAAGATTCCCAGATTCACCAGCTGGACCGGAGAGGAGATTGACAACTGACCTTTGGACATGCTAGAATAGTATTGGGAATTCCTTTATAATTGAAAAAAAAGGCCAGTGGGGAACAAGGTACTCAAGGGGAGTGTGTGAGGGTATAGTGCTTTTAATTTTTTAGTGCTGACTTATATAATTGCTTTAGTGAGCAAGTGCCAGGTAACTTAAATGCAATGTGCTACAGGTAACTTAAATGCAAAAATGACAAACAGTAACTTTCATTCAAGTGAAACAAGGAAATAAGTACAGTAAGCAATGCAGATATCACTAGGGATCCACAGAGGTGCTGAAAAGCCGCATTTTAGGTGGAATGAGCATTTCAGGGAAATAACAAGCAAACAGACAACAAGCATACAAAGAAAGCTAGATTCAGCAGGCCTGGATCTAGTCTATGCTACAACAAACAAGGTGTACCAATTTCAGTAAGAAACAGTTCAGATATGCAGGCACTATAAGCCTTTAAACAGAAATTCCCAGCTCAGAAGGGCAGAATCCAGCCTCTCCTCCCACAAGAGTGCAGACCACGAACCATCTTAATGTAAAATAACTGGCCTGAAGCCCAAGTGCTTAAACCAGAACTAATACACTTTTAGAATAACAGACGCTGAGCCCTCAATCAGCATTTCCCAAATTAGAAGGATGTAAGCTACCTGTCCTGCCACCACAGTGCAGACCACAAACCTGCCTAATGTAAAACAACTGGTCTGAAGCCCAAGTGCTTAATCCAAAAGACTTAGAATGATAGCTACACTTTAATCAAGTTACTACCAAGCAGTAATAAATACAATTGAATACTTTAAAGAATGCCTGGATTAGTGCTCAAGTTATACAAACAAAGCTAGATTCAGCAGGCCTGGATCTAGTCAATGCTACAGCAAACAAGGTGTACCAATTTCAGTAAGAAGCAGTTCAAATATGCAGGCACTATAAGCCTTTAACCAGAAATTCCCAGCTCAGAAGGGCAGAGTCCAGAATCTCCTCCCACAAGAGTGCAGACCACGTACCCTCTTAATGTAAAATAACTGGCCTGAAGCCCAAGTGCTTTAACCAGAATTAACAAAGCCGAACTGGGTAGGATCCAGTGTCTGTAGTCCCCAATATCTTTATTTATAAGGTCCATGATGATCCTTTCCATAGCTTTGCAGACCAAGCTAGTCAGGCTTATGGGGTGATAGTTTCCAGGAACCGGTGAGGCACCACCTTTGTGGAGAGGGACCACCGTTGCTGTACGACACTCTTTGGGTACATATCCTGTAGTAAGGCTGAGATTGAACAGTAGTTTTATGTTTGGGTTTAGTTCTTCTTGGAGTTCATGTAGGACGCAGCCCAGGACACCGTCTGGTCCCATTGATGCTGTGTTTTTTGCTTTGGAGAGGGCGGCTCTTACCTGAGCATCTGAGATGTCAGGGGGGCAGCACTCTGCTGGGATAGATATTTGCCCTTTTGGTGGAGAGGGGGGGGAGAAGTTTGCGCTGAACCTGTCAGCTAGAATGTTGGCAATGTCTGTGGGTTCGGTGTATTTTTTGTCATTTTGGACTAATTCTGAGCATATCTGGGAATTCCCACCCAGGTTCCTAACATAACTAAAGAAAGTCTTGTGATTATCCTTAGTGTCCTGTGCAATTTTTCTCCAGAAGCTACCCTTAGACGATTTTATGAGTACCCATAGTTTTTTGCTAATACTGATCAGAGATGCCTTCCCTTTTTGGGATTTTGCTCTATCATGTAGTAGCTTCCTCCTTCTATTGTATAGTTTGTTTATGGCTGGGGTCCACCAGACAGGATGTCTGCCTTTGGAGGATTGGGTCTTGGGTTTATTTGGGATTGCATGATCCATGCATTCCTGAAGGTGTTCATAGAATGCGTTCATAAAGGATTTTGCAGTCTGGGCCGTATTTTCCACAGGCCCGGGGGCTTTGAAGGAGTCCACCTCGGTTTTGAGGAGTGTGAAATTTGCTTTAGAGAAGTTTTTCACTGTGGTTTTCTGGGCAGGGGGTGGGGTCAGGATGTGAATATCCAGTGAGATTAGTTTATGGTCTGATCTTACCAGTGAGGGATACACTTCTGGTCTGGAGCACAGAGTCCCCATGTTGGTGATGATCAGGTCCAGTATGTTTTCCCCTCTTGTGGGAGTGGTAACAAGTTGTTCCATAGCATTTGAGTTTATAAATTCTAGAAACCTTTGGGCTAGGGTACTGGAGCTAGAGTAATGCTCCCAGTCTATGTTTGGGTAGTTGAAGTCGCCCAATATAATGGTGTTTGGAGAGACCTTCATATTTTCCAGTGTTCTCAGGAAGGCTGAGTGGAGTTCCTGGGTTTGAGAGGGTGGTCTGTAGCAGGCTATAAACTGGAAGGCAGTTTTACCCACTGTTAGTTGCACATGGAAAGTCTCTGATGCTTCGTGCTGTGCCACCAACCTGGAGGTGTGGATATCTTTGATGAATATTGATACTCCCCCTCCTTTTGTGATTCGGTCCAAGTTTTGGTGCCGAAAAGCATGGTATGAGGTATAACCTGGTAGTGCTGGTGTGTTCTTGGGAGCCTTGAACCAGGTTTCTGTTACTGCACAGATATCGATGTTCTCCATGTTAAGGAGAGTTTCGAGTGCATGCATCTTGAGGTTTAGACTTCTGGCACTGAGTAGCATTACTCTTAGTTTAAAGAATAAAGTCAGCACAACAGGACCCGAAAAGCAACAATTAAGTACAATGCTGTAAATCCCTTTGCGTGGCCAATACCAACACAAACGCAGCTTATTCAAAAGCTTATTACTCTTAGTTTCTTATCCCTTGTGATACCTATGGAGGTGGGTTTGTCTTTTGAGCCTTGCCTAAAAAAGGCACTATGGGGGTAGCAAGAGCCTTTGCCAATATCCAGCCCAGGGTGATAGGTGCAAGCCGTCCCTAGCGAAGCATCGTGGCTTGTCGAGCATGTCATCCCAGGCTGACAGGCATTGGATCCCCTTTGAATGACACCAATACTTAAGCCAATTGTTGAAATTGATCATCTTGTCTTCGTATTGTGGCATCATTCTTGGTGAGGGTAAGATGCTACTCAAGGTCAGGGTCATACCGGCCTGGGCTACATGCTCAGAGAGCTCCTCTATGTCTCTTTTCATGTAGTCCAGGGAGGTAAGTCTCAGGTCATTCACACCAGCATGGACAATGACTGAGTCATATTTGTACTTGCCTTGGAGTGACCTGAGTGCTTGTGTTATGTGGCGGATCCTAGCGCCGACAGGCAGCTCAGCGTGGTCTTCTCCTTGTTCAGCCTGGTGGCGGGACGTCAGTGTGCCTGACGATAGAGTCACCTATTACAAGTGTATCAGGTGTGTTGTTTAGCCTTAAGGACTGTGACTGTTTGGCACACTGGCTTTGTGAGCTATGTGTTGCACGTGTTTTGTTTTGGGGTAGCGGTTGCTTGGGTGTCTGCTTTGGAGGTCTCTGCTGCTTAGGCAGATTTTTATTTAGAGCCTCCAGTATGTTTTGTGTTTATGTGTTTGGTTTGCTGTCGTGGTAGGTCTATGTGAGACTGGAATTGTAGTGAGTGTGGTTTCCTTTTCCTCCTGACTGGTTACGCCAGTAGTGAGTTGAGAGAGCTTAGCCTCCAGTTTGGCTATATGGTTGCATCTCTCACATGTGTTGGAATTTGTTGGGAGGAGGAGAGGGTTGTCTGTGTACATGAGGCAGTTGTAACATTGCCTCAAGATTCCCAGATTCACCAGCTGGACCGAGAGGAGATTGACAACTGACCTTTGGACATGCTAGAATAGTATTAGGAATTCCTTTATAATTGAAAAAAAGGGCCAATGGGGAACAAGGTACTCAAGGGGAGTTTGTGAGGGTGTAGTGCTTTTAATTTTTTAGTGCTGACTTATATAATTGCTTTAGTGAGCAAGTGCCAGGTAACTTAAATGCAATGTGCTACAGGTAACTTAAATGCAAAAATGACAAACAGTAACTTTCATTCAAGTGAAACAAGGAAATAAGTACAGTAAGCAATGCAGATATCACTAGGGATCCACAGAGGTGCTGAAAAGCCGCGTTTTAGGTGGAATGAGCATTTCAGGGAAATAACAAGCAAACAGACAACAAGCATACAAACAAAGCTAGATTCAGCAGGCCTGGATCTAGTCTATGCTACAGCAAACAAGGTGTACCAATTTCAGTAAGAAGCAGTTCAAATATGCAGGCACTATAAGCCTTTAACCAGAAATTCCCAGCTCAGAAGGGCAGAGTCCAGCCTCTCCTCCCACAAGAGTGCAGACCACGAACCTTCTTAATGTAAAATAACTGGCCTGAAGCCCAAGTGCGTAAACCAGAACTAATACACTTTTAGAATAACAGACGCTGAGCCCTCAATCAGCAGTTCCCAAATTAGAAGGATGTAAGCTACCTGTCCTGCCACCACAGTGCAGGCCACAAACCTTCCTAATGTAAAACAACTGGTCTGAAGCCCAAGTGCTTAATCCAAAAGACTTAGAATGATAGCTACACTTTAATCAAGTTACTACCAAGCAGTAATAAATACAATTGAATACTTTAAAGAATGCCTGGATTAGTGCTCAAGTTATACAAACAAAGCTAGATTCAGCAGGCCTGGATCTAGTCTATGCTACAGCAAACAAGGTGTACCAATTTCAGTAAGAAGCAGTTCAAATATGCAGGCACTATAAGCCTTTAACCAGAAATTCCCAGCTCAGAAGGGCAGAGTCCAGACTCTCATCCCACAAGAGTGCAGACCACGAACCCTCTTAATGTAAAATAACTGGCTTGAAGCCCAAGTGCTTTAACCAGAATTAATACACTTTTAGAATAACAGACACTGAGCCCTCAGTCAGCACTTCCCAACTTTGAAGGATGTAAGCCACCTGTCCTGCCACTACAGTGCAGAACACAAACCTTCTTAATGTAAAACAACTGGTCTGAAGCCCAAGTGCTTAAACTAAAAAGCTTAGAATGAGTTACACCAAGCAGTAATAAATGCAACTGAGTACTTTTAAGATGATGCAAAAGCGAAATAAAGTAGGAAGAAACACAAAGACAGTAAAAGCAGATAAATATTTATTTATTTATTTTTTTTTGAGTGAGCAAATGAGATGGGCCCAGGAGGAGTATCCAAGTGCAAATTTAATAGAGGGGCAGGCAGTTTCAAAGCCACCAAGATTAACACCAAGACAAAAACAGAGAGGGTGGGTGGGGACTTACTGAAAAAACAGTCAACTTCCAGCTAGATATTGCTCAATGCAACACAAACAAATTACTTTAAATTGCATATTATTTGATAAAAGTGCCGATAAAAATCTACTTAACTCCACTCATGTAGGTCTCAGTTGGCCAAAGCTCACAGTTTAAACAGAAAACAATTCACTGTACCACTTGTATAAGACAGAAACTGAATAACAATGAGGTAAACTGCCCCCACTTATCACTGGCTATGCAGGTTTTTTAACAAGCCTTAACTGAAAATACCACTTGTAGAAGACCTACTGAAAAAACAGTCAACTTCCAGCTAGATATTGCTCAATGCAACACAAACAAATTACTTTAAATTGTGTATTATTTGATAAAAGTGCAGATAAAAATCTACTTAACTCCACTCATGTAGGTCTCAGTTGGCCAAAGCTCACAGTTTAAACAGAAAACAATTCACTGTACCACTTGTATAAGACAGAAACCGAATAACAATGAGGTAAACTACCCCCACTTATCACTGGCTATGCAGGTTTTTTAACAAGCCTTAACTGAAAATACCACTTGTACAAGACCTGCTGAAAAAACAGTCAACTTCCAGCTAGATATTGCTCAATGCAACACAAACAAATTACTTTAAATTGTGTATTATTTGATAAAAGTGCAGATAAAATCTACTTAACTGCACTCATGTAGGTCTCAGTTGGCCAAAGCTCACAGTTTAAACAGAAAACAATTCACTGTACCACTTGTATAAGACAGAAACCGAATAACAATGAGGTAAACTACCCCAACTTATTACTGGCTATGCAGGTCTTTTAATAAGCCTTAACTGAAAATACCACTTGTATAAGACCTACTGAAAAAACAGTCAACTTCCAGCTAGATATTGCTCAATGCAACACAAACAAATTACTTTAAATGGTGTATTATTTGATAAAAGTGCAGATAAAAATCTAGTTAACTCCACTCATTTAGGTCTCAGTTGGCCAAAGCCCACAGTTTAAACAGAAAATATGTTTGCAACTTGACTGTAATTCATTTTTTCTTTTCAAAGGAACTGGTTGTTGTGTCTTTTGGCTTTTCCCGGTTAGGGGTCACCAAAGCGGAACTCCGGTCCGCTAATGATTGGCAGCAGATTTTTGTGTGCCGAGTTACCAGCTCTGATGCACAACCTTCAACGAAGGTACGCCCATTCACGCATATCTCCACACAGAAGATGCTGTAGCTGAGAATCGAACGGGACAACGTCTTACTGTGAGGCGACAATGCTACCGCAGCACCACCACCGCAGTACTTTTCAATATTTCTCCTGAACACATGGTATGTAAATATCATGTGAAGTTTTTGTGGACCCTTTGTAAGCTGTAAAAAAAATCAATAAAAACCATGACCAAACTCATATCCTATAACATCTCAAACAGTAATAAGTGTTTGTGTTGACATTTATAAAAAAAAAAGACCTGTTTACCATATTTTGAAAGTAGTAATGTCCTTTTAACTTGTTGATAGTATTAATGAAACTTAATTTGATTATGGGGATGTGAAAAACAAATAACCCATGCAGTGACAATAATATTCTAGTAATTAAATAAAGCCATTCTAGTGAAACTTGCTGATTGCCACAAAAAAAATCATTACTGGTTATGATAAGGTAGCAGTAGTGATTTCAATAACTTTTCATCAAAGTATTTTATAAGCCTACATGATTTCTGTGCCTTATAGACTTATGTTATCCATTCCCTCTCTTGGGCCTAAATTTTCCCTTCCTTATAGTTAAAACCCCATCAACTATTGTTTATTTGCATGGCAAATGCATGTATACTGGATATTGTCTGTAAGAACATAAAACAGATAAAAAATATTACTTAATATTCCTGGATGGCAGAAATCACAGTTTATGAGTAGTTCAAATTGTCAGTATGAAAAAAATATTTAAAACACATTTCTAGTTCTTCGTAGCAATATGTTTTAATCATATTTGTATCATTGACAGAAAAGCATATAAAATGAATAATTTGAAGACTTTTTTGAAAATGTTCATGATCCTGTACTAGTTTTATCAAACAGTAGACAGAGCAGACAAATTAAAGGAAATAGGTTTATAGATTAGTACTAGGGTAGCTGCCCTTGTGGGCCATTTTAAGCCTGCAAATTACCTCATGTGAGAATCAAACTCTACACCTTGTGTCTGTAAGGTAGACATCTTAACCATGATGCCAACCTCCCAGAATGAAATAAGAAGTGTACTGTTATTCCTCAGTTTTATGAAATCCTCAGCAGAGAAAAAAATGAACCTACAGAAATCTCTGGTGAGAAGCAAAAACCACTATCCTCTGTTTCTCACAGGAAAGATACACAATCTGAACATATTGTACTAAAGAGTGGTCAGTAGTGCCCCTCGAGTTGCAGCAGTCTTAGAAGCCTCATGGATGGCTTGAATAGGTACAGGATATATTGTTTATACAATGGGTAATTTAAAGGTTCACTTGAGTGCTAGTGTTCTACACCGTGAGAAGATCGTTTCATTTCAAACAGTTTTCAATTATGAGTCCTTATTCCCATTTAGATGGCAGCTTAAGCTCTTCCGTGGCATTACTGAGTGTTGGTAGATCAGAAATATTGTCGGCCTATACGCAGAATGGTTGCAAGTCCCTTCACTGAAGTGGAATTCATTGAGAGGATTAACTCGGTGAAATTTGTCTTCTCAAGAAAACAGTACTTCCAAAGTAAAATACAACAGTGTTTTCTGCGGGACAAAGACCTCCACTCTTTTTGTGACAGATCAGTACCCCCTGCAAAACCTTATATCAGTAGTTCTCAACGAATCAGGGACTAATCCAAAAATAATCAGGATTACTTTTAAATTTACCATTATTAATTTGAGACATTGACAGAATAAAAAATGTGAATTAATATACATTTTCTGAAGTAAGGAAGACTTTGTTTACTGTCATTATTTATTAAGTGTAAGTCACCGCCCTTTCTCCAAAAGTCATCAGTTTCAGAACAAATCAAGAGGGACAGAGCTAAACTTTCAGTCAAAATCAGGGAAGTCCCTGAAATTCAGGGACATTTGGGAAGTATGCCTTATATCACCATCTCTGAGGTTATGCTATGTTGCGGAAAAGGGAACCCCTTTGTAGCAGTCTCAGAGTAGTGTTACACACACACACACACACACACACACTGAGGATAACAGCCAAAATGGGCAACGGAAAACATAAGCTTACACCCTTAATCAGAACCACAATTCTTGGAAAGAAACTTTTTATTGCGTCTTCTGCATGATGGTTGCACACAACTGCTATGACCATCCTTCGTTTGAGTATACCACTGTTACCGTACTTGCCCTAGTAATAGCCGTTGGGACAAGACCCGGAAGTGTCCTGAATGGGTCCTTTTAGCTAGTTGCTAAGTTACTCACCACATTTTGGCCTACATTTGGTTTACAGAGAACAGTCTACCGAGGATCCTGAGACTTAGGGCATCTAGTTGAGTGGTTTACTCCGTGATCGCAATTAACTACTAGCTACCATCCCTTTCAACTGTCCCTAATTTTCTTGGAAGTCTCTGACTTTGACTCAAATTTTAGCTATGCCCCTTTTAATCCTTGCTAAAAAGGGGTGACCTTTGAGACAAGGTTGTGAATTGAACTTTAAATTATGGCTATAATTAGTGTTATAGACTTAATTTACTTCAGCAATTGTATTTTATTTCACATTCTCTTATTCTGCTAACTTCCTAAGTTAATAACATTTGCATTTTAAAACGATCCCCGATTCTCTGATTCTGTTGACATTTGTCCCCGATTAATTTGAGAGGTATGCCACACATTTTTATAATTTCTTTTAATGTATGACAATTGAGTCTTTGTGGTTATTAAAGTCTATTGATATATTTAAAAAAGTACGTTTAAAAACATAGGGAGAAAGTTGCATTGCACTTTTTTTACCGTTTACAATACTTTACTGCAGATAAGGCAAAAACGCCACCAAGAGTACAATTTTACTTGAGGATTGCAGCTTTTCCTTTACACGCAGCGTGTCGCTCTTTGCTAGTGTTGTGAAATGTTTCCCCCTAACCTATTTAATATTAACTAGTTCCTTAAATATAACAGGGAATGTGCAATGACAGCAGACCCATTTTTGTGAACAGTAGATGATCTAGCCGTGTCAGAGTGCGAACTTTTTCAGATTCTGTTTATATCCCCAAACATTTTTCATAATCTCTACTCGGTATCTGGGCGTTTGTTCTAAAATGGGTACCACGACCAAGCCTGGGTGGCAGTGTGTCAGGCAGCAATTGTTTTTATTTTTATTTTATTCGCTTCAGTGCTTAACCTCAGGCACCATACGATATTCTGTCCCGGAGGAGCTGGATCGTGGATCTTTAGTTGGAAATGTTGCAAATGATTTGGGGATACCTCTCAAGGATGTGGTAGCCCAGCGGTTGAGAATTACCTCAACAACAAAGACTCGGTTTTTAAATATTAATTTACAGACCGGAGATTTGTACCTTACAGAGAGAATAGACAGAGAGGAACTGTGTGACAAAACGCCTTCATGTATCCTGACATTTGAAGCTGTTGTTGAAAATCCACTGCAGGTATTTTCTGGAGAAGTTGAAATTCAGGATGTCAATGACAATCCCCCGGTGTTCCTACCGGATGAGATAAAATTGATTATCAGTGAAACCACATTTCCAGGATCCCGTTTTCCTTTAGGGCAGGCGGAGGACCCCGATGTTGGTGTAAATTCACTGCTTGATTATGACCTTAACCTTAATGAATATTTCAGCTTGATTGTGACGGACAGTGAAAGCGGTCACTTTATAGAGCTTGTTCTAAATAACAGTTTGGATTACGAGAAACAGAGCGATCATTTCCTTACAATCACAGTCAAAGACAATGGGATCCCTAGGAGATCTGGTACCTCACAGATACACATTAGCGTTGTGGACGTCAATGATAACAAACCTGCATTCAGTCAAGCAGTTTATAAGACCAGCATAAAAGAAGGTTCACCGAAAGGTACGTTACTAGTGAAAGTAAATGCAACAGACCGTGATGGTGCAGCTTATGGACAGGTAAGATATGCTTTCAAAAAAATATCAGAGACAACACGTTCTGTGTTTAAACTGGATCCAGTTAGTGGCGAAATACGCCTGGAGGGGATTCTAGATTATGAAGAAACAAAACGGTTTGAAATTACAGTTGAGGCTAAAGATGGCGGTGGACTGACTACTCAGTGCAGGGTGATTATTGACATTCTCGATGATAATGATAACGCACCTCAGATAACCGTTTCCTCTGTTTCTGATGACATTTCAGAAGATTCAATTCCCGGCACTGTTATTGCATTTATAAACATAGCTGACCTGGATTCCGAGGGCAATGGTGAAACTAGCTGTCACCTGCAAGAATATATTCCATTTAAACTGACCACTTCATACAGGAATTACTACACACTAGAGTTGAATGGATCACTTGATCGAGAAAAGGTTCCTGAATACAATATTACAATCACCGCTATTGATAAAGGTTCACCACCGCTTTCAACTAGAAAGACAATTTTCCTTAAGATTACCGACATAAATGACAACCCACCCACATTTTCTAAAGTAATATACAATGCGTATGTAAGGGAAAACAACCCTCCTGGGTATATAATCCACACAGTGGAAGCAAGAGATGCTGACTGGAACCAAAACGCTCGAGTAACATATTCCATTTTTCCTGGTTATGTTGGTGAATCTTTGGTTTCCACATTTGTCTCCATTAACCCAGATAACGGTAACATTTATGCTTTGCGTTCGTTTGATTATGAAGCGTTTAGAGAATTTTCTCTAGTAGTTAAAGCTATGGATGGTGCGTCCCCACCCCTGTCAGCAAATGCTACTGTGAATATTTTCATTCAGGATGAGAATGATAATTCCCCTAAAATCTTATATCCGATGTCAAGTGAGGAAGCTACAACTGTGGGCATTGAGATAGTACCCTTTTTAGCAGAAACAAATTATCTTGTGACTAAAGTGGTAGCTGTGGATGCGGATTCTGGGCAAAATGCGTGGCTTTCCTATCAAATGGTAAAAGCTACTGATCCTAGTCTTTTCAATGTAGGGTATCACACTGGGGAAATTAGGACATCCCGTCCCATTCAAACGAAGGAACACGTGAAACAAATTTTGCACATAATAGTAAAAGACAACGGACAACCATCACTTTCATCCACTGCCACCGTCACCGTATTTGTATCAGACTCAGACAGCTTCCCCCAACCCCTTTTGGATGCCATTAACCCAGCAGGAAAAAAAGACAGTGACTCTAATCTCACCCTGTATTTGCTTATTTCTGTCATATGTGTGTCTGCCTTGTTTCTTTGTTTCATTATAATTCTAATTATCATCAGGTTTCAGAGATGGAGACAGTCATCATTACTTAAGCCAACATTTATAGATTACAACCCTGGACACCCTACAGATTACAACGAAACAGATCAGGTAGGACATAGTCAGAAACCTTTCACACAGAAGGTTTACCTGACCTCTGACTCTGGAAGGAGCGAGTTCCAATTTGCGAAGCATTATGGACTTGATACAATGAGAGGCAAAGCAATTACTGTCACTAATAGGTCAGAACTCAATCCAGAAGATACTTTTTATGCAGAAACCAATGCTGCCTCCCAGGTGAGATCCTTTATCAAATGAATCTTTGCTTAACATATATTGCAATTTATTTGTTCTTACTAAAACAATGTCTGCATGTCAATATTCATTTTGTCAAATATCTGCTTGTTAAATACTCATACTTCAAAGCTATTTTATACTTATGTGAACAGAAATTCATAGACTGCGAATATAATCACATTAACAAAAAGTGACATAAATATTAAGACTATAAATAATATAATTCACATTTCAGGTATATTTCTTTGAAGAATGGACTTTGCACATAGCATAGCTTATTTGTTTAATCTGTTCTGGGACTCATATGTGTAAAGTTCTTCACAGGATCATAGGATCACAGGAGTTTACTAAGCTATTAGCCTTGAGGCCATTATAAGCCTAGCCAAGAGTTTAGCCCATGCTTAGACAAATCAGCACCCATTGCCCCTGTCCAGTAGGGACATGGGTGGAATCCCAGGGATATATTTTCTGTTTCCCATCCAGTTATCCAGGTTGCACTTTAAAAGGGGTAAAGAGGTACTCTGCTTGATGTGGAGAGGGAGGCTATTACATAGATGGGGGAGTCTCTGGGACACAAATCTGTCCCACTAAGTCTTGTTGTTGTCACAGACCAGGTTGAGGCTGAGCATGCAGGTTATTCGAGTGGAGCTTGACTTGTGGATATGCAGCAGCCCCATCAAGGTGGGGTCTGTGATCACCTTGTATGCCAGAAAGAGGTCACCTCTGAGGAGTCTGTATGAAACTGAGTAGAGGGATAGGGCTTTTAGCCTATCTGTGTATAGTAGATGTTTGAGGCCCTGGATTCTCCTTTGGAGGAACCTCTGTGGTCTCTCCAGCTGCTGCATTGCTTTGCAAGGTACTTGCTGAAAGGGGTGCTTTATTCTATAATGCGCCTTATAAGGGAAGAATATAGGGATGTTATGACCTCCTTGCCCCTGGATGAGATACCCTTACTTATGATGTGGGCCATATAGAAGGCTTTCCTTACAACAGAAGCAACATGGTGGTCAAAAGTCAGGTTGTTATCAACCTGGGTACCCAAATCCCTCATGGTTGATTGTTTGCTTAGGGCATTGTTATTAATGTGATAATTTGTGGGGATGTCACTCTCCCCTAATGATTCTATGTTCTTATTAAATAAATAATCTCTTACTCCAATTTCAGTTCCATCATGTCAATGTGCATTTCCAGTCACGCTGTATGGTACTCTGTAGGGTGCTCTTTTACTTGCTTATTTCTTAATTTGTTCACCACTTGAGTGGCTGATTCACAGAGACCCTTTCTATCCACATCCAGAAAAAGTAATTAACTTCAGTTACATAGATGTTGAATCATATACATATATCATCTTTTTTTGTTTGCAGTAACATTTAATACTTTTCTTGGTCAGTACAATGCTTTGTTGTACAATCTAATGATTGATATTATTAAGTTAAGTTCAATTGTATTTGTAAATATATATTAATAAGGGGAAACCACCATCATTTTCCTCTCTATTTTACTCTCTTTGAATTTCTACAATATACAGTTATCTTGACAAGATGTCATGCAAGATATGCATATTTCCAATGAGAAATCTGTCAAGTCAGATTTCTTAGTTTTATGCTAGGCATGTAATCCAGGAGACCATTAAGGAGCTTAGCTCAAGTTCCCAGCAGACCCGAATATGCTCTCTGGTCAAGTATATTTCACAGTGTCACACAATAGATAAATAAAGGCTGGTGGAAGCAAACTCTGTACAACAGAAACTAGCTTACGAGCAGCTCATCCTTTGTGCTGTCAGCTACAAAAACATATAACCTATATCAGTTGAAAAAAATTCATATTCTTCTCCCTCTCTTATCTTCACACAGCAGAAGATATACATTTTTGCCTGCAGAGTTAGTCTCCTGCTGGATAATGAGACTGCAGAAATGGTAAACGCAGCACATTTTTCATAGTAATTTGGATACTAAACCTAGTCGTGGTTCAATGTGTTACAAAGATCTTCACATTTTGCTTAATGGTATAATTACTCATCTTATAGTTGCTTATTTTAACAAGTGTTGGGTAAATTTGAAAGCTACATTTCTCAAGTGTAGGAACAGCATTTGAAGATATGCTTCTTTGTTGTAGTAACCACTCTTCCCCTCTGATGTTTTGTAGTCAATGCTGGCATGAGAAAGATTATGATCTATGTAATTAAACAATTGACAGTCTTATGACTGCAGCCATTAACAGTCCATAGGGGAGGAAACATTTTAATGACCTTCATATATATAGTTATGAGACTGATTTACAACTTTTTTAAACTAATCTGAGGCAACAGTAACTCTTAAAATGTTTGGATGGTTTCTTGATAAGCTGAGTTAATAACTGAAATTACGAAAAGCAAATGAGTGTAGAAGATTCTAAGTTTTTAACCTAAAACATTGATTAAATTCTCCTGCTTCACCCAAATGAACAGCATAATGTCACAGTTCACCTTCCAAACTTTTTCAGACTGAAATCTCTTAAGAGTTATATCAGTTAAGAGGAGAGACGGTGTCCTAACCATGCCTGCTGTTGTTTCACACTCTTTCTATAACAGAGTGTCAAATCAAGATTCCCAATCCATTTGAGAAGTAAAACCAAGGATATGTGTCCATGTGATGGCTTCATTAGCATTGAAATTCAAGAATGTGTATGACATATATAAAAACATCCTCATTGATTATGGAAGGAAGGGATAAAGGAGGTAGGCTATTTGTTTCCTAAGCGGGGAAGATAAATACATCATTATTTAAATCAATGAGCACAATGGAGCTGATGATTATAATCTGCCACAAAAAAATATATTTCTGTAATATATGTGTTAATAATATTGTCTTCTGATGCTTTAATTATTTATACCTGAATCCATTTTGCATTATACTGTTTTAACAAGATGAAATATTAAGAAATAAATGCAATTATATGTGGACTTAATTTATAATGGTGGTGCTTAGCTATTAATAAAGAGAAACCTTTTTTTAGTTGAAATGTTCATCAGTCATGTTTGTTTTGGCAACAAGATGTGCTTTTGATACAAATACTGTTTTGCAGTGTTGACTTGGACAGACTGTCTAGTTAAGTGATTTGCTTTTGAGCCAAACACTGTATAAGTGCACAGATGATGAAGCTTGTTAATTAATTAGTAAATCATAAACTATCTATATTATATTTCCGAACAGACTTTTAAGTTCATGATTTATTGAACATGTTCCTATAACATGATAAAGGACAACTTTGCAGAAAACAGTATTGACATCTTGAGGTAATCATAATTTGTAAAAATAAAAAATATACACAAATAAGATAAAATGAAAATATAAGCATTGAAGATAAGACAGTTCATCATAATACTAACTATAAGAAAGAGTGTTAAAGGGTGACTGTCAGAGACACTGTGATGTTGGGATGCACGATGAAAAGCACTGACTTCATGGACAGGAAAACAATTATCCTTCTGTGATAAGAAAAGATTAGGTTACAACACAGATGTGTAGACCATATAGTGGAAAATGATGGAATAAAGAATATAAGAATGGCTAAAGTATGAAGGGGTTATCTGATTATGACAATTTCTGTACAATGGGACTTTATCTTCTTGGCAGTAGGCGGGATTAGTGAACATATGACACATAAGGTAATTATGGAATGATTCAAATGGATTGAACAGAAATGGAAGTATAGGGGACCAAGGAAAGTGCATTTTTAAAGTTCTAATGGTTTTAGTTCTGCTTAAGTATGAAGGATTATGTCTTTATGGAGACTGATTTAGATGTGTAAATGGACTTTCTGACTGGATGGTTGGGACAGAGTCAACATATATATATATATATATATATATATATATATATATATATATATATATATTTTTTATGAACAAATGGGAAAACTGGTTTAGGCAACTGGGTAATGGTAGAGGGGCAGCTGCTATTTAATGACTTCAGCAGGTGGATTTGGAAAACCAGAAGTCACCTTCTTCCAATAAATGTGCATAGACTATGCATATAAAGTTGACTGTTGGGGGCAAAAGATCCATGGCAGAAAAGTTGTTTGTCTGAGTGTCTGACTATATTGAGTTTTGGGTGAAACAGACTTTGGATAAATGTTCAAACCACATTCAATAAGCTGTCAGAAATTTAAAGCAATATTATTAGTCCATTTAATTCTGAACTACTTGCAAATGTCACACTGCCTGCAAATCAGTTTTGTAGCATATTACTGTATTTTCCACATGTCAATGATCTAAGAGTGAGAAGCTGATGATTACCTTTTATAGTTACATCTACAAATGAGTACCATTGTTTGCTCTCATTTCTGTATTTTGAACATTTCTTCTGTAATTTGATCAGAAGCACAGGCGCCAATTTTGAGGAGAACATTAAATTATGTTTTGATTCAGTGGTGAGGTAGTAATGACAGCATTTTAGATCTGCATTTGTCTGTATATTAATTCAATTTGAAAATTTTGTTCAAAGATTGAATTCATGTGGGACTGGTAAATATAAACTAAAATATATTTTAATGCCAAAAGAAAATCTTATGCTGCAAGTATATCTACAATTGT
Source organism: Protopterus annectens (assembly GCF_019279795.1). Taxonomy (NCBI): domain Eukaryota; kingdom Metazoa; phylum Chordata; order Ceratodontiformes; family Protopteridae; genus Protopterus; species Protopterus annectens. The sequence continues at coordinate 1,097,133,338 of NC_056733.1, forward strand.
GTGATTTTTGTAAGTTTAACAATATTGAACAATAGACTAGGTCAGAGTTGGATACTTTAAATGAACTTAAAGGAAACAAATTGATTTGCATTACACAAGCTGATAAGAGTTCAGCTACAATTGTAAAAAAAAAAAAAGTGAGAAATGTAGCCGAAGTATGCACAACACATTAAACTGAAAATTAAATTGTATAGAAGTCTACATAAAATTCATGTGCAATATCTGGTCAATGTTTAAGAATTTGATACATGCCTGTCTTACAGGAAAAATGGATGTGGGAGTGATGTAACCATTTAAATCTACTGGATTTTAGATGTCTGACTATAGTCAGCATGCCTAGTCTCCATAACAACTTGCATATTCCACCAATGAAACCAGTTATTTTCAGACACTGTTATTTTAAGTAAGCTACAGGGAGATTTTGTGATTCTTTCCTGAAATGTTTTGTCACTAAAACTGATGGTTTTATAAGAGATACCAAACCTTATGTTTTTTAAATAGTCTATAGTACATCAAATTTCACTGCAATTTTTGGATACTTGTGCGTTGGTCATATTTGATATTTCAGGGCTGACACCAGTTTTACACTACAGTACAATACACATTCAGACTCAGACTTATCATTCTAACAGCTTGTTACAACTTATAACGGATATTTTCATGTAACCTGTTAATGTTAGTCTTAAAATTTGTAAGACATTCTTTGCATTTTATATCTGCAGGTAACCTATTCTCAACATGTGCATTCACAGACAGGACTAGGGCCTTTGAGATAGTAAGCCATGCTTCCTTGACTCAAAAGCTTTACAAACTAAACTCTGGACACGATGCAATTAACTGGGAACAATACTATCTAAAGGATACAATATTTCAAACATGCAAATAATACATTTTCTGAAAATGAAACTGTTAACACTGGCATATCAGAGGGATCTGTCCTATGACATCTACTCTTCTCAATCTTTAATAATGATGTTACTCTAGACCTCCCTAAATTTAAACTGGCTATGTCTGTTGATTATATCCATGTGATAGAAGCCAACAACTCCCATGACACTCAGCAAACAAGGTTGCAAGCAATTTTTTCCACCCTATCCGCTTAGTTAATCATTAACACATTTCTTTTCAACTAAAATAATCATATGTTATGATATTTGCAACCCCCCCATAACTCACTAATTGCCCACCCTTAGCCATTAAACATATTAATGGTATCTGCATTCCTAATGTAATGCAATAAACATACCTTGGTCTGACACTTGATCCCTCTTTCAAGTTTTCTCTTAACACAGGTACCATTACCACTAGGGTATTGACTCAACTCAAACTCTTTTATTCAACTCAAACTCTGCCATTGAATCTACTTCTTGCTATCATCCATTGCTATAAGGCCAAAGCCAAAATGTATTGATCTCAGAACTGAACTATGGACTCTCTCTTCTATGCCTATATTCATCACAGAACACATACATACATATTATCAATCACTGAAAACAAACTATTCAGATTCATATCGTTCAACTGTCCAGATTTTTTTGCAGAATTTTCAGATGTTTTATCTGTTCTTCCTAAAGTTTTTGATTTTTTGGAAAATTAAATTACTGAGAATTAAAGTCATTAAAGAATAACATGCATTTGTTTCTAGTCCCAAGTCCTTCAGAAAATGCATATTAATGCATGGCCTGTTATTCTAGCAACTTTTTTTAATTTTATAAAAGGAGTATATAAAGCCTGTGCCTTACTTTGGACCTTTGTCTCCCATTATTTTTGACTTTGTCTAGATTTCTTGCAATTAGAGATTGAGATGCATGTTCATACTCATTTTACTTGCAGACCCAAAGATGCATCACAGTGTCCTTTTAGAACAACTCAAATTGCTACTCATTACAGGGCAGTTTTTTCAGGCCTCCACATTCTACAAAATACTCAACAATATTGCCCTCCAGTGAAAAGATTACTTCCAATTAGGGAATTAAATTACTGTCTGAGAAAGAAATCGGGATTGCTTACTTTAGTTATACCAAAATTCAAAACCAAGAAAGTGGAATAATATTCTCCAGAGCAGGTCCTGCACTGTGGAACAACCATCTAAAATATGTTTAACATATCAAATCTCTGAAAAACTTTGAAGACAGTTTGATGTAACATGAACAGGATGAAACAAAATGTACACGTCTCTAGATACTGCTTAAATGATTCAACCATTTCAAATTTAAAAACATCAATTACTTTTTAATTATATTAAGTTTAAATACTTATTTCTGGGACTGCTGTGACTTTATTTTAATATTAAAATTACTTTCGTATCTGGACTGCACTGAACTGTCTTTTTCTGTCAAACATTACTTAGTGTGATAAGTGATACCTGAATTGTCTTTACTGAATTGTATTTCTCATAATTGTGGCACTGCTGTGTTGTCTATGAAAAGGGTCAGTAGATCAGCTCACTCACCTGTTTAACCAAATGGAAAATAAATAAGTAAGTAAATAAATAAATAAATACATGTTTTGAACCACCACTACTCTCTATGAAAATGAGCTCTGAGATTTTTCTTAAAAAGACCTTAGTTTAATTTCCTCAGTATTACTTTTCCTTCATTAATGACAGGCACTGCCATATATGGAGCCTGTGTTGCCTTATATAGTTTATAACATTTCCACATATCTGCCTATATTCAGTTATGAATAGGCCTTGTCTGATATAGCTCTCAGTAGAACTTAAGGTTTCTATAGCTTCTTCTTCTTCATGTGGCTGCTCCCGTTAGGGGTTGCCACAACAGATCAACTGTTTCCATTTCTTCCTGTCCTCTGCATCTTGCTCTGTCACATCAACCACCTGCATGTCCTCTCTCACCACATCCATAAACCTTATCTTAGGCCTTCCTCTTTTCCTGTTACCTGGCAGCTTCATCCTTAGCATCTTTTTCCCAATATACTCTGCATCCCTCCTCAGCACATGTCCAAACCAATGTAATCTTTCCTCTCTGGCTTTGTCTCCAAACCTTCCAACCTGGGCTGACCCTCTAATATACATATTCCTAATCCTGTCCATCCTCGTCACACCCAGTGCAAATCTTAACATCTTCAACTCAGCCACGTCAAGCTCTGACTCCTGCCTTTTTGTCAATGCCACTGTCTCCAACCCGTATAACATAGCTGGTCTCACTACCCTCTTGTAGACCTTCCCTTTCACTCTTACTGGTATTTGTCTGTCACAAATCACTCCTGACACTCTTCTCCACCAACTCCATCCTGCCTGTACTCTCTTCTTCACCTCTCTTCCACACTCACCATTACTCTGAACTGTTGACCCCAGGTATTTAAACTCATCCACCTTCGCCACCTCTATTCCCTGCATCCTCACCATTCCTCTATCCTCCCTCTCATTCACACACATATATTCTGTCTTAGTCCTGCTGACCTTCATTCCTCTTCTCTCTAGAGCATATCTCCACCTCTCCAGGGTCTCCTCCACCTGTTCCCTACTCTCATTACAGATCACAATGTCATCTGCAAATATCATAGTCCACAGGTACTCCCCTCTTATCTCGTCTGTCAACCTGTCCATCACCATTGCAAATAAGAAAGGGCTCAGAGCTGATCCTTGATGTAATACTACCTCCACCTTAAATGCATCTATCGCTCCCACCACAGACCTCACCGCTGTCACACTACCCTTGTACATATCCTGTACCACTCTTACATACTTCTCTGACACTCCCGATTTCCTCATACAATACCACAACTCCTCTCTAGGCACCCTGTCATATGCTTTCTCTAAGTCCACAAAGACACAATGCAACTCCTTCTGACCTTCTCTGTATTTCTCCAACAACACTCTCAGAGCAAATATTGCATCTATAGTGCTCTTTCCTGGCATGAAACCATACTGCTGATCACTAATCATCACCTCCCTTCTTAACCTAGCTTCCACTACTCTTTCCCATAGCTTCCATGCTGTGACTGATCAATTTAATCCCTCTGTAGTTACTACAGCTCTGCACATCACCCTTATTCTTAAAAATCGGTACCAAAACACTTTTTCTCCATTCCTCAGGCATCCTCTCACTTTCCAAGATTTAATTTAACAATCTAGTTAAAAACTCAACTGCCATTTCACCTAAATACCTCCATGCTTCCACAGGTATGTCATCTGGACCAACAGCCTTTCCATTCTTCATCCTCTTCATAGCTATCCTTACTTCCTCCTTGCTAATCTGTTTAACTTCTTGATTCACTATCCCCACATCATCCAACCTTCTCTCTGTCTCATTCTCTTCATTCATCAGCCCCTCAAAGTACTCTTTCCATCTTCTCAACACACTCTCCTTGCTTGTGAGTATGTTTCCCTCACTATCCTTTATCACCCTTACCTGCTGCACATCTTTACTAGCTCGGTTCCTCTGTCTAGCCAATCGGTACAGGTCCTTTTCTCCCTCGTTAGTGTCCAACCTTTTATACAACTCATCATACGCCTTATCCTTAGCCTTTGCCACCTCTCTCTTTGCCATGCACCTCATCTCCTTATACTCTTGTCTACTTTCTTCATCTCTCTGACAATCCCACTTCTTCTTCACCAACCTCTTTCTCTGTATACTCTCCTGTACTTCTTCATTCCACCACCAGGTCTCCTTGTCCTCCTTCCTCTTTCCAGATGTCACACCAAGCACCTTTCTAGCCATCTCTCTTACTAGCTCTGCTGTAGTTACCCAGCTATTCGGTAACTCTTCACTGCCACTCAGTGCCTGTCTTAACTCTTCCCTGAACTCCACCTCACAAATTACCCCTTTTTCAATTTCCACCATTTGATCCTTGGTACTGCCCTCACACTCATCCTCCTCTTCTTGATCACCAATGTCATCCTACAAACCACCATCCTATGCTGCCTAACTACACTTTCTCCTGCCACCACTTTGCAGTCTCCAATCTCCTTCAGACTGGCCCTTCTACATAAGATATAATCCACCTGTGTGCATCTTCCTCCACTCTTGTATGTCACCCTATGCTCCTCCCTCTTGTTAAAATACGTATTCACCACAGCCATGTCCATCCTTTTCGCAAAATCCACTACCATCTGACCTTCTGCATTCCTTTGCTTAACACAATACCTACCCTTCACTTCCTCATCCCCTCTGTTCCCTTAACCAACATGCCCATTGAAATCTGCTCCAATCACCAGTCTCTCACCCTTGGGTACAGTCATCACCACTTCATCCAACTCACTCCAAAATTTTTCTTTCTCATCCATCACACACCCGACTTGTGGAGCATATGCACTAACAACTTTCATCATTACACCATCAATTCCCAGCTTCATAAACAACACTCTGTCTGACACTCTTTTCGCCTCCAAAACACTCTTAGCATACTGTGCCTTCAGGATAATCCCTCCGCCATTTCTCCTCCCATCCACACCATGATAAAACAATTTGAACCCGCCTCCAATACACCTAGCCTTGCACCCCTTTCATCTGGTCTCTTGCAAACACAATATACCAATCTTCCTTCGGTCCATCATATCAACTAGCTCTCTCCCTATACCAGTCATAGTGCCAACATTCAAAGTTCCGACCCTCACTATCACAGTCCTAGCCTTTACCTGCCTTCGGACATGCCTTCCCCCTCTTCTCCTCCTTCAGCCAACAGTAGCCCAATTTCCGCCAGCACCCTGTTGGTCAACAGTACTGGTGGCAGCCGTTGTTAACTCGGGCCTCGACCGATCCGGTATGTATATCTGTACTGTTGTCTGCATGTATGATTTGGCAAAATTTTACACCAGATACCCTTCCTGATGCAAGCCTCCCCATTTATCCAGGCTTGGGACCAGCACAAAGAAACACACTGGCTTGTGCATCCCCAGTGGTAAGGTTTCTGTAGCTGATGTCAGTTTATTCTACTTTTTTATCTCTTCAGGTTTAGTTATTAGGGGTTTAATATCCAGAGTCCACAATCAATTTCCATATTCTCTCTTCATCTTAAATTATCTTATTAGTTGCTGATTTTTTTTTTTAATCCATATTAAAATATTATTTAAAATATTTTAAATTCCGGAAGTCAGGTATGAAATTGTATTTTTACATGCTCTAATGTACTTGTCATATTTTACACTTTGTAATCATAACCTGTTATGTCAATGCAGTACATAAAAATGAAATTTGCACAATGTGAAAAATGTAATTTTCCTCATCAGGTAATGTATAACTCATAATTTTGTATGTAGTTTTTGTTTCAGTCTTGGTTTGCTTTATTATATATGACAACTGGGTTGAGACTGAAATTGGTCCATTGAGATCAGTGCTCTACCTCAGTTAACAAATTGTATAAATAAATAACAAAGCAACATTTTTCTATTTCTGAAATAAACTATATAACAGCATAATGGTCTTTTTGTTGTTAAACCAAAATACTGTATATTTATACTTTATCTATACTTTCATGCAGTTTTACAAACCCATTTACAGCTTGCAACTTTTATAATCCATTTGCAGTTAATTCAATAAGATAAGCACAACATGAGAATTACTTTCTATCATTGTTATTTCTTTAAGCAAAATGTATAATACCTTATCACTGCTTTTTTTCATTTTTCTGTCTGGTGTCTTATCACTATTATGCAATGTACACTTTATTCTGTAACAAGGATGCATGATTTGCTATAATTTAAGTTTCATTAAATACCTTTTACTACTTGTTTTTTTAGGTAATCACATAACTTGTCTTGGTTAGCAGTTCACAACAGACATGTTACTTTACCTTTAAAGCTAATGCCAGAATATTTTGAGCTGTGATGTGATTCATTTAAATCTGTTTTGATCATATAAACATATTGGACATACCTTGGAAACTCTTTGGTAATGTTAGAAATGTATTATACTGAACATTTGAAATATCTGTTTTCTGTTGGCAGAATTTTAATAAAATATTTTTGTTTTGAGAATGAAATAAGGTTATTACAATGACTGGCACCTTTATAGAGATAAAAGTCACTGAATTTGTTTTAACAAATATACCAGACTTTAAATCAATATCATTGTAAAATACAGTTAAGGGTACTAAAATATTGTATATGTTTGGGATAATTATTTCTTTAGATGTAGAAACATAAAATAGCATTCATGCTGCTCCTAACTTTGTTTAATGCATTACACTTATTTTTGCAAGTACTCACTACTTTTTATTTCAGGGTCTCTTAATGATAGCAGAAAAGCTGCTTTTCAATTTTTCATTATTAAATGTACACATAACTAAGCCTAATTTGTGGATAACCATATGAGTGATATGCTTGCCATTTTGTAAGCAATACACTCACCTGTTGTCACCTATTTATGGTCAGATGTCTTTTATTGCTAACATTTTTTTTCATGACACTAGACTAATAACTAGAACTGGTTGTTTGGCATGCCCCTTCAAGAGAATTTGTAATAAGTCATTCTAAAATACTTAGATGTGAATCTGTTTAGAAAAATGCAATTTTTGTTGCCACTCTTCATCTTAGAAAGTACATATAATTTCTGTAAAAT